>NW_006408636.1:7325856-7348653 GCF_000296735.1 Chrysochloris asiatica | reverse complement strand
TGAGAAATGCTGAGCATGTTCTTCCTTTTTGGTTTTCTGATTCCAGATCTTTGCACATTTTGTTGTAATATTTGGCTTTATCTTCTTGAACTGATCTTTGAAATTTTCTATTCAGCTCTTGGACCTTCTCATTTCTTCCATTTGCTTCAGCATCTCTACACTGGAGAGCAAGTTTCAGTGTCTCTTCTGACATCTATATTGATCTTTTCCTTCTTTCATGTCTTCTTTAATGACTTTTTGCTTTCCTCATGTATGATGTTCTTGTTGTCATCCCACAACTCTTCTGGTCTTCAGTCTTTGTCAACATAGAGTGCTAGATTCCTTTTCCACATCCTAAAGGTGGCTCAGGAAAAAAGTCCCCTATAGACACCATGGTCAATTGGCATAACATAATCCACAATGACAATGTTCTATAGTTGCTGAGTAGCAACTGGGATCTTAAAAGCTCAGGAGTGGCCATCTAAGGTGCAGCTATTGGTCTTTCCATGTGTGGAAGAAAGAAACGTGATGAAAATTTGAAGATGCTTGAAATCATCTAGTCCAGTGAACCAGTGGACCATGAGAACATCAGTTTTCATGACCCTGAGACCAGAAGAACTAGAGGGTGCCTGGCTACCACTACCAACTGCTCTAAAAGGGATCATATTAGAAGGTCCCAGGTCGATTGGGAGAAAATGTGGGAAAAAACTCAAAATTAAAAAAATACCAGACTTACTGGTTATAAAGAGACTGCAGGAACCCGAGACTATGACACTTGGCCACCCTTCAAGTCTGGAATGGAACTCACCCTCATGGCCCAATTTGCAGCCAAGCAATAGTTACAGAGAGGGGACAGCGACTCTAGTAAGGTTTGCTCACTATAGAATGGTCAATTGCAGGGTTGTTTGGTTGATGATGCATGAAGGGGATTGTAACCCTGGCAATGAAATACAATAGGATTAATGTAAAACTGTAAAACTAATGTTCTCCCATGTAAACTATCACATAATTCACAATAAAACATTAAACAAAACAAAAAACAGATTGCCTTTGTAAATCTTCACTCAATTCACAAAAAGTTATTTAAAAAAAAATCCCCGATAGCCTGAGACCCCAGAATTGCTGTGATTGAGGGATGTTGTTGTTGTTGTTAAGTGCCATCGAGTTGGTTCCGACCCATAGCAACACTGTACAGGGTTTCCGAGGGTGTAAATCTTTAGGGGAGTAGAAAGCCTCATCTTTCTCCCACGGAGCGGCTGATAGTTTCGAACCGCTGACCTTAAGGTTCGCAGCCCAATTCGTAACCACTACGCTACCAGATTGAGGGATAAATGTTGCTAAATTTGGAGTGAATGGATAGTGTCAAACTAACACACACACAGTCAGAGAATGAATGTAAAATCTATAAGATTCCTGGTAAATTTCTCTTCACTCTGCAGGCTCAAGACTAAGACTGGGCTGGGTTGGTAAACCTGGGAGGAGGTACAGAACACTGAGGTGCTCCGTGGCATAGGAACCCTCCCTACTGCCTAGAGGTCCAGCCTGAGGCCCCAGGGAGACAGGCGCCCACTACAGGTGAAGTGTAGCCTCACAATCCTTCTGGCGGCCATGGTTGCTAGGCAACTGGGCAGCCTGTGTAGAGACTTGAGAAGGAGGAGTTCCCAAAAGAAAAAATTTGGAGGAGGAGAGGGACCATTTCTTTCTCCATTCACCTTCTCTCTCACGCCTTAGGCAAAATGACTGGTTGAGAGCTACACAGCCTGTTACTGTTTGATAATCTGGTTTATTCTTTAGTTTGTCAAGTGACCTCAGTCTTTCTGCGTGGAGAGATGATCACTTTTACCCCAAAGCCATTGGGTTTCATCTGGGGTCAGCCACCAAAGTTGCTGAAAGCAGAAATAAGTCTTTTGCTAGGAAGCGGGAGTGGGGGGTGGGCGTGGAGAGTGAGGGGATGGGGTGGGGAGTAGTGGCTATTACTGTAGGTGTGCATCCTTTTGTCAATGGGGAATTCTGGTAAATTGGATATGGGTGGGACTTATTTTGGTGATCAGTAAGGTATCAAGTTTTCCCCAGCACTTCCCACGTATGGGTTAGGGAACTCCTACTTTAATCTAGAATTGTGGCCCAGGAGTGGACACAGGCTACAATAACCTCTCCACTTGGGATTCTTCTCTTCCCTCTCAGCTAGTACAAAGGAACTTCATTGTGGCAGTTTCCAAGCAATGGCACACTAGAGGTGAGCTGTGCCTATTGTAGGTAGTCTTTCTCTCAAGAGTTTTAAGGCAGATATATCAGACTGAGACAGCAGGCAGTCAGAGAGCGTCTGGTCCAGGCACTGTCTCAGTCGACATCTACACAGGTTAGGATGGCAGGGATGCTTCTTGCTCTGTGTGCTTCCTAACTGAATAGGGTCGGGGCTGTGCCTCAGCTCTATTAATAACCCCCTATCCCAGACTGTTAGCCCCAAACCCGCATGCCAGAAACTGTGAGTCAGCAGCTAAAAATAATGGAGAGCAGCAGCACCAGAACCCCATTGAGCAGCTAGCTCCCCCTGGCCCTCCGCTCTCAAATTTTTTAGCCTCGAGTCCAGGGTCTCACAGAGGATAAGGATGCCACAGTTGTCCAGTTTTCCTGGGAAGAGAGTAAGGATTTGCAGTGGAAGGCCCAGGGCTGAGGTATGCAATGTTCAGGATTAGAGCTAGATCCTGGCAAGTCTCAGGTATTTTGGCTCGGAGTCTGGACGCTGAGGTTAAATACCTGGGGGTAGTGGGGGTGGCAATGCTGTACATCCTCAGGTGAGCGGAGGAAGAGGTTGAAGGTCTTTGAGGCTGAGACATGGAGAGGATAATGCTAAGTGCTGACAGGTGAAAGTTCAGACCTGCCCAATATAAGGCGGCATCGAACCCCAAGAAAATTGAAAGCAGTGCAGCAACAGTGAAGCGTCTCCAGTCTCCTTGTCAGTGTCCCGCCCCCCAACTGCAGGCCAGGTATGTTGTTATGGATGCTTGCGTGTGTGTGTGTGTGTGTGTGTGTGTGTGTGTGTATATACATATATATAAAATCGGAACCGACTCCACGACACACAACAATATATATATATATATTTGTTGTTGTTAAGTGCCATCAAGTCGGTTCCGACTCATAGCGACCCTGTACAGGGTTTCTGAGGGTGTAAATCTTTACGGGAGTAGAAAGCCTCATCTTTCTCCCGCGGAGAGGCTGGTAGTTTCGAACCGCTGACCTTAAGGTTCGCAGCCCGATTCGTAACCACTACGCTACCATGCGTATATATGGTGGGGATGGGGCGACGGGAGAAAGGAAGGGGTGGAGTCCAGGAGGGGGCGGGAACAAAAATTCAAAATCTCCCCCACCCTCATCAATCCAAAGACCGGAAGTAGCTAAGGGCATCCTGGGAATTGTAGTTTTCCTAGCTGCCGTGCAAAGGCAGGGTAGTCTTGTCCTGAAGCAGGAGTGCTGCTCTAGGTTCCAGTCTAGAAGAGAAGGGAACCGAACCTCCTGACCTTGCCGGCGCCTTAATTCGATTTCCCTTCGAGTGGGGACTCAAGCCAGGATGAATGTTGGTGCAGTGGGGAATTGTAGGGTCAACTATGTTGGTGTGCGGTGCAGTCAGTTCCGACTCATAGCGACCCTGCACAGGGTTTCCGAGGCTGTAAATCTTTATGGGAGCAGAAAACCTCATCTTTCTCCCTCAGAATGGCTGGTAGTTTCGAACTGCGGACATTGAGGTTAGCAGCCCGACTCAACCACTAAGCTATCAGAGCTCCTTAGGGTCCTTAGTTGTACCTTAGTTCTCCCTACCCCTTCTACTAAACTCATTCCTAGACCAGCTCCACTTTGGCCACCTCAGTTGCTTTGCCTGGGAATCCAAGAGTAGCAGACACATTGAGGAACTTGCTCCTCGAGGGAGACAAGGCCGAAAACCAGACCCTGCCTAGCCCAGAGAAGCGAAAACTAGTGGATATCAGACGGTGCCCCCAGGGTTTGCGCAATAGAAACCAGTGGAATACAGCAATATGTCTTGGTGGCAACGGATGCAGTCCTCGTCTTCAGGCAGGTGTCCACAAGATGGCGCTACAACGCTACTCTGTACAAGCTGCCTTGGCCACTGGGAACACCCCCTGTGGTGGCTTCTCTCTGGCTTCTTTCTTGCAGCTCTTCATGGCTTTAGGTGTTTCTTCTCCCAAATACAACCCATGAATCTCACCCACAGTGCTCCCAACCCCCCCCCCCCCAGTGCAATGTCGCATCCAATACTGGAAGGGAAGTGCATCCTTTTCCCAGTCCCAACACGGAAAAAATTAGACTCTGACCCAATGGGAATTAAATTAATTAAATAACAGATTAACAGACAAAATACAGGAACCAACTTGTCTTGAAGAAAAGGCTGTGTACAGCAAAAAGCCACCTGTAGGCACAGAATTACATGACTGGATGGGCTCTTTAGCGCCCAGCCTTTGGGCTGGAAAGCAGCTAGCAGGAGTCAGGGAAACAGTGCATGGGGGTGAGGAAGGTGTCTTAATCATTTAACAGTTTCCCAGGAAAGGCCAAAAGTGACTCCTTCAGTCACTTTTTCAAGCTGTTTCACCTGTGACACACCCTGTGCCTTCTATGCAAGAACATGTGTACACAGGTCTGAAACATTATATTGGCAGCCTCCCTTTCACTTCCTCTGTCCTAGTTTCATTCTCATGACTCATTATCCTTCCAACCACCTTAGGTCAAAACTCCAAGTGGAGCAGATACCATGGCAACTTGGGGTTTGTCCGCCATCTGGAACAGCAGCCCCTCAAAATTCAAAAACTGTTGCCAAAGTTCTCCCCATCCCAAGCGTCTACCCTGGAGACATTCCACCTCAGCCATTCTCCCTTCCTTCTTGTTGGGTAATTCAGGCCTCAAGCTCTAGTTGGTAAGGGGCCAGGGCAAGGTATTCATTCACTCCATTATGAAATTGTTGATCCTGGTTAGCAGCACTGTTGTTTCTAAACCTGAGAAAGGTGGAGAGAGGGTGGGATATACTGGGAGTAGGCAAGGGGAAGACTAGAGGAGAAGAAAAATGAGGTATGTGGGTGGGTGGGGGAGTACTTACCAGTTTTCTCTCTCTCCTTAGCACATCTCCTATAGAAAGAAAAGCTTCCCACTGTGAGTTCAGCCATCTTCAAGCAGGATTTTCTGACCCCATATTCCCCTCAAATTGCCATTCCCAGTTTCTAACCAATTTGGCAGTATGTGGGTCTAAAGATCTCACAGGAATCAACCAGGTCAAACCCCAAGCCACAGGCAGCATATCTAATTCCAAATCAGTCTCATTAGCAGAGGCCTGGGGAGAGTGAATATTCAGAAAGCAGAGGCACAAAGCACTCACCCTTGGAGGAGGAAGGTCCACAAAATCAGCAGAATGGAGATACAATTGGTGATGATCCACACCATTAGGTAGGTTTGAGGGGGCTATGGGAATAGGAAAAGGATTCTATCTGTGGCAAGAGCCCCAAGAGTTCTATATGTGTGTGTGTGTGGGGGGGGGGATAAGTGAGGAAAAAAGGGATAGAGTTAAAGAGAACCAGGGATAAGAGGAAAGAAGAGGTGACAGTCCTAGTACCCTTACAATAAGCCAGATGGGGTATTGCATCTGCTGCAACAGTTGGCAGTCATTGGTGGTGACTGAATCGACCCCTGCACACCACAGTAGGGAGAAGAGCCATGGCTTGTTCACTACAAATAGGTTCACCGAGACATTATCCTGGTGCAATGCCCTGTGGAGGCGGGGGAGAAAAAAATGAACATCTAGAATCAATGGGGCACAAGAAATGCATGTGCTTGAATTTACAGTGTCATTGCCAAGAAGGTATCAGTTCTGCCATTGCATAGAAGCCCCTGACCAAAAGTTAATTTCTTTGTGTGGCTGTTTTTTGTCTCTTTGTGAATTTCACCCATGGGTGTTAGCTTTGCTATCTGGGGCTACACAAATGTGTCTATACCCTTTATCCCATGACAGCCCCTCAGAGGCCTGAGCAACAGAAACCACCTGCACTTGAGTCTGCTCTTCTCCAGGTTCAACAGACCCAGTCATTCAACCATTACTCTTGGGACCTTCACTATACTCCTGGTATGATGCTACAGGATCAGCACTGGACTGCTAATCACAAAGTTAGAAGTTCAAACCCACCAGCTGCTCCTCGGAAACTCTATAGAGGGTTGCTATGAATTGGAACTGACTCGACAGCATTTAACAACAATACTATATAAGTCTCTCGAATATTATCATATTCTAATTTATAAATGTTCCTTTTAAAATATGGGGCCTCTATCTGAATATGATATCCTGGGTGGGCCTGGGCCAGCTGTGAATAGAGCAAAACTATCTCTCCTTGCCTTCTGGTCAATATACTTGTCTGAGTGTAATCCAGAGTCAGATTTGTTTTGCGCATTGTCACATCCCACTGGTGGCTCACACTGTGCATACTGTTTAATCAAAGTCATGGCCTTTTTCAAATATCTCGCTACTGATGCCAGTGTCTCTGCTCTTGTCTTTGTGCAATTAGCTTATTTTGAACTTCCAATATAGGTCTTTACATATATTCCTGTTGTATTTCATGTTGGTAGAATTACCCCATTGCTTTAGAGTAATTTTTTCATCAACATATTTATTATCAATGTACAGCTTTCAGAAACATGATCAGCAGTCAGTGTTGCCCAGGACAAGATTTAGATGAGGGACAAATACTGTGCTGTGCTCCTTCCATGGTGACAACTTGGAGAGATATCCGTGAAATACTCAGTACATATTTTTCTATCTGGCCATAGGAGACCTTGGCAACCACTGATGCTTTGAACTCTATCTTTTTATTGTCTGGGTAAGTTTTTGGAACACAGCTCACATCTGGGACTGTCTTGTCTCTCATCCCTGGATCCATCTTTTCTTTCACAGAACTTTTGGTATAAAATAAAAGCTAAAAGCCTTCTCACAGCCTACAAAGTCCTATTCAGTTTGGCCCCTGCCTACCTCTCCAGCCTCACAGTCTCCTTGCTTATTAGGCTTTTGTGCCTGCTCTTCTTTGAATCTTCTCATAGTTTGTTCCTTTCAGGTCTCAGTTTATTCATCATCTCTTTAGCCAATCTTCCTAATGTAGTTCCCTCTAGCCCCTAGTCCAAACCCTAATCACTGTAATACATCTCTCTGTTTTATTGTCTTTATAACACTTGTGACATGCATGTATTTTGTTAGTGGGTTGTCTGTCTCTTTCACAGTATATAAATCTCATAAAAGCAGGGACCTTGAACATCTTATTCATACTGGGTCCCCCAAACCTGTAATAAATACTGCCTGACACAGAGCAAGTATTTGAAAATATTTGTTGTGAGTGAATGAACAAAAAGCCTTTACTCTCCCTGCCTTGGGCCTTCCTCACCATTAAGCCTCATGTGATCCCCATAGTTCTTACCCTCTGGGCACTCACTTGATATTCAACAGTGGCAGGTCTTGGTAGGGGAGGTTGAGAAACTGGGGCCTCTCCCTTCTGTTGCCTTTCTGATGTCCATATATCTGGCGCATTCTGGGAGCCCGTTGTTGGACATGAGCCCGATCTTCATCTGGTAGCCAAAGGACCTGTAGTTCAGGAAGGATGGGCATAAAACTGGAGAACACAGGGTTTTTATGGGATGGGTAAGAGCAGAGAGGTTTCACCACAGAATGGGATACATGAGTTGGGGCAGTGGGCAGCCTCAAAATTGTCACCAGGGCATAGGGAAAGCAAGGTAGAGAGGGATGAAGGGGGCTCTAGGGGTACTGGCAACATCACCATGGACTGGGGCACCCTTGCACTCAGCACAGCCTCCAGTGTCTGATTCACAAATGTGTCATGGTATGTGTGGTTTCGTGGGGGGCGGCGCAAGTCAAACATGATGGAGAGGTTGAGGACTGCAGCTTCTTTCAGTAAGTCTTCTAATGCTGGCACTCTCTGATTCTCAGCTTCTTTCCAATCAGGACCTGACAGTCTCTTGGCCTCCCAGAAAGGTTGCCTCTGTAAGTATAAGAACATTGTTTTAAAAAGAAAATATAGGACATCTCAAGACCAGAAGCCTTTGGGCCAATCCTCTATCCTCACCATCATCATTCATTTTCCCCATTTGGTGTTTTTCAGCTTTTGTCTACCTCTGAGCCAGGGCCTGTCTTTCTCAAAATTCTGGCCTTCTCTCAGACCCTCTAATATCTTATTCTGTGACCTATAGCTCCTACCCTGCCAGTTTTCTAAATTCCTCTTTCCCACTACACCTTCCAATTTAATCCTTCCAATAACCCCAAAAGATAGGTACTTTTATTATTATTATTCCCATTTTACAGATATGGAAATTGAGGCATAGAGAGAATTAAAGGAATGGTGCTCAGGGCTACACAGCTAGCAAGTGGAGGAACCAGGATTCAGACTCAGGTAGCCCTTGCTCTTAATCACTATAACACCATATATATATATAATACCATAATATATAAAGTTAAATGAAAGAAAAAAAAGTCAAGTTTTAAAAGAATATGTATAGTAGTCATTCTATGGAAAAATAAGTATATATATATATATATATATATATATATATATATATACATATATCTCCATCTATGTCTGTATATGTATCTCTAACCCTTAACAGTGAATACTTAAGAGGGGCTGTATTATGGTGAAATTTCTAATTTCTATATTATTTCTTTGATGTTTTACTTTTTTTAATATACAGTGACTGTATATTATTTTAGTAATCAGAGAAAGAGAAACTGAAAAAATAAAGTATCCTTTAAAATATTTTTATCACCTATACTTTTATTGTCTGACTGCTGGGTCTGCCATTCAAAGCCCTTTCAGACCAGGCCTCTGCTAACTTTGCCCCTAGAGTTTGCCAGTTTCATCGCCTATCACTCTGGTGAATTTTTCTTCCAGTTATACTGAGCCAATTTTTGTTCCCTGAAAACAAACTTTTTCATACTTCTGGGCTTTATACATGCTCTTCCTTCTGACTAGAATTCCTTTTCCCAGCCTTATAATTTGTTATGCTGTTCAGGCATCATCTTCTTTCTGAAACCACTCCTGAACCCTTCCCTCACCTACCCTGACAAACATCTCTCTTTCACCTTTCTACCTGGTAAATAAATATCTTTATTACTCTAGGTTTTATATTCTAATAGCCTGTTGCCTAGGCTCTTTTCTTTACTAGATAGGAATGACTTGAGGGCAGAGACTGTATTCCTGTTGCTCAGCACAAGACTCAGCAAATGCTTATCAATGGAATGAACTCTGCCCCTATAGGTGGCTGCCTCTCCCCAGACGCTGCCCTCACTTCTAGGAACCAGGCCCCAGCATTGAGTCTCCTCAGTTCATCCCAGGAGAAGTCGCTGCTGTGGGCTGTGATTCTGGCTGGGAAAACAGAGGCCACATCCGTAGTCCTGCTCAGGTGCTCATCATGCATGAGGAAGGGAACCCCATCAGAGCTGTGGATACAAGAAGTGACAGAGGGGCAAGCTCTGGGACTGTCATTTCCTGAGCTCTCCCACTGTGTCCCTCAGACCCCAAAACCCTCTAGTCCCAGCCTCTCTCACCTAACCATCACATCTGTCTCAAACACAGCAGCTCCACATTCAGCTGTTTTCCGCAAGGACATCAGAGTGTTCTCGGGGGCCAGCTGGGAAAGGGAATCAGCAAGGAGGTAACAAGGAAGGGTAGGAGACTGGGAACCCATAGGCCTAGCTGCTATAACCTGGAAGAGCAGACCCTCACCACCCTCCCAGCATTTTGTCCACTACTCACCATTGGAGCCCCTCGGTGTCCCACAAGCCCAGGCTTGGGGGGTAAGTCTCTAGGTTTCATGATGCAGGGTGAAGAGATGCATAGTGGGACCAGGTAGATGGCCAGGGTAACTCCAAAAAATAGGAGCAGTAGCAGAATCTTTAGACCTGTAGGGAGCGGGGGACAGGCTATGGAGAAAGGGCAGTGGATGAGCTTTAGGGGCGGAAAGTAGAGTGCAGGGACAGGAAATGTGGGCGAGAGGAGGCAGAAGCACCGGCAGTCAGTGAGGACTTGTGGAGAAGTAGGTTTGGCACCTTTTCCATGGATACGGTAGAAGGTATCAGCCACAGACCAGGCTAGGAGGGTGATTCCGGCCACTGCTCCAATTTGAAGGAATGGGGCTGTGGCCTGTGGACAAGAGTTGGTGAGAAGGGGTCTTCTAGTACCCCTTCTCCTGCTCCTGTTTGGAGTTCAGAGCTTCCTTCAGTCTTGGAGGATCAGGGAGCAAAATACATTCTGCAGTTGGCTGCAGGCAAAGGCCCCCACCTAGACATTAGCAATCGGTCACCTACCTGTAGTGACAGACGTAAGCTCTGCCACTCCTGCTGCCACTGGATGTCCAGTCCCACAAGGCCAGCAGCCACAAGAAGTATAATGAGGAGCAGCAGCACCTGGAAGACCAGGGATGATGACTGGAGCCTTCTCCGTCAACCTGGGCACATAGCTACTTGAACTGCCTACTCACGCTGTAAAGACAGGCCCTTTTCCTTCCCCTGAAGTATCCACTGTCCTCCTTTCACTCAACAAATATTTACTGGGCTTTGAGTCTTAGGATTGACCCTGAAGATAATACAGTGAAGTCCTTGATGAGTAGCCAGCCAAACCCTGTGCTCCTCACTGTACCTTGTGGAGACTGTGCAGATGAAGCGGCTGTCTACAGAGTTGCAGGAGCAGGGCCAGGAGCTGGGGGCAGAGGGTGGTTGAAGTAATCGGTGCCAAGGGCACTAAGACAGGCTTCCCAGGTGACAACTCCCTCCCACCTAAATTTTAGTCCCTTCCCCTCATTGGCTAGGGTTAGAACAAGGGTATAGCTGAGCAAAAATTCTGAGTTGGGGGTTTAAACCGGTTGTCCCCAGACCCACCAATAGCAAGGATTCATATGTGACCAGTATAGAGATGACCAGTAGGAGTGCCAGGGACCAGTCCATCCAATATCCCCAGTGGGAGAATAGGAATCTGGGAAGAATGAGAGAGGTGTCCAAGTGGGGGAAGGGCTGTCAATATTGGCCTGAGGGAAGGGTGGGTGGATTTAGGACTAGAAGGGGATAATGGGAAAAGCCCTTTATGGAGCTAAGGACTTTAAGGATGGGGGAGACTTTGTGGAGGGGTTTTTTAGGGAAGTTGGGTAGCAGGAGAGCTGAATTTGAGGGACTAGGCAGGGTGAAGGGATAAATGATGATAGGGGCTAAGTATCCAAGGGTCCCAGGGTAGACAGTAAGGTAACATGTATGCTGAGGAAGAGAGGGGAGTTCATGACACACTCATTGAAGTTGTGCAGGTCATTGAGAAGGATGAGCCCGATGTACAGCCAGGCCAGGGAGAGGAGGAAGGTGAGGAAGAGTAGGCCAAACCAGATATAGTCGCACTGCAAAGGGGCAGGAGAGAAGCTCACAACCAATTCCCCTTTTCAAGCCCAGAATCCCCCGTACAGCTTAAGGAGTCTTCCTGACAGGTGTTGGGTTGCTCTGTTCTGGGGCAGCTTTTTCCATATTTAAGGGAGAATTTCTTTCTGGGGAAAACTCCCCCACCTCCCACCCCCAGCTGCCTATGAAAACAGTTGTCCTCCTTATCCCCCTTGATTGGCCTCTGCCTTCCAGCCTCCCCACTCCATCCCTACTCCACCTTGCTTGTTTGCATCCTCTCTTTGGGGGATTTCCTCCAGTGGCAGCTATACAGGCAATGGAAGCACTGGGCCCAGGTGGAGCAGCTGCTAGGGGACTCAGCCATGATGGTGAGGACCTGGGGGAAGGGACACTTGGCCATCAGGGACCCTGGTCGAGGGTAGATTCCAGCCTTCCTCCCAATGTATCTGAGGATTCCAAGGAAGGAAGAAAGGCATGGGCCACTGTGCAGCAGCAGAGGTCAAGGGGAAGGCCCTGAATGCCGAATTGGATAAGTAGCCCCAGCTCCAAGTCTGGCATAGGGGGACAGTCTCCAGGTGTTTTCTTTTCCTTTAATCTTAATACCAGGAAAGTCAGTGGGCTACCAGGAGGCCCTACCTCTTTGCACACACACCCTTTCTCTGAATGCACCCCATTTAACATCAAGCTTTGTAGATGGAGTGCTTGTTCTAGGTGGAAACTCATGAGAAACTGCCCTGGGTGGGACAAACTCAGCAAGTTGAGTCATATCTGGCCAAGCTAAGGCAGCTCCCATGATGGGGCAGACTTCCGCCCCAGGAACCAGGAGTAACCTGAAGCAGAGGCTTGTTATGACCTGGGACTAAGGGGTCCCAGCTCGCTGGCCAGTTGCTATGGATACAGAGATTGCACACATCACAAAGCCCAGAAAGAAAAATTTTGTTTCCACCTCCCCAGAAGCGGAAGGCACTGCCAATAAAATAAAGACTTGAAGGGAACAGTTTCCTAGATCACTCTTAACCTACTTTGTAGTTGTTGTGATGTGCCATGGAGTCAGTTCTGACTCATAGTGACCCTGTACAGGGTTTCCGAGGCTGTAAATCTTTACAGAGCAGAAAGCCTCCTTTTTCTCCCATGGAACAGCTGGTAGTTTCAAACTGCTGACCGTGAAGTTCGCAGTCCGATTTGTAACCACTACGCTACCCCATTTTCTACCCATGTACCCCTGGAAAATCCAAGCCCTCTGTCTGTCTTGCCCCTTCCTGCCCAGTCATCCCCCTATCCCAAACAGGAACCTAGTCCCTGCCTTCCCCCTTTCTGGGGCCCCACCCTTTGAGTTAGCTTCGGTGAAAGTACAGCAAATACAGGGCAGGGTGTGTGTGCTGGGAGAGGCATGGCTATCTTGGGTTAGGGGACCTTGTGCTTCTGGGTCTGATTGAGATGGAACTGATTTACTGATCCCTAAGCTGTCCTGTGCAATTGTGATTCTGCATGAGAGGGTATATGATTTATGTCCACACATGTATGTGTGTGCACAAGTGGCTATCAGTACAAATGGATTTCTAGCTGATTTTGAGTATACAAGGGAACCCCTGGATAAACTAAAAGAGTGTATGTATGCATGGGGTGGGAGGTGCTCCTAAGGGATACAACCCCTTGTTCTCTGGACTACTCTGTGGAGCTGGGTCCCTGAAAGGAGAAAGGATGTGGTGGGCAGAAAATTACTCCTGAAACTTCTCTATTGATCTGATGCTCACCTTGGGGAAGTAGAGTTAGAGTAGGGGGTAGAGGTTGGGGATGGAGAGAAAGGGAAAGAAAGGAAACCTCTTCCTGTGCAGAGACCCCACCCAGGAAAAAGCCATCCCAAAGAGAGGCTCTTATAACTCTTCCCACCCCAAGACCGATTGATGTAGCCTGCCCTGGACTCTAGTATGCACCTCCTGCCTTGCCTCAGGTCCTGTCTTTGTACTCCAGACACTATTTTCCAGAATCCCACCTATCTGTAGGATGGGCTCAGGGAGCTAAGGTGTGCTGTGATCCTGGGCCCAATCCCTGCTGGCTGGAACTGTTCTCCACCCTGTCCTCCCAACTGTAACCCCCAGCCTGCCCAAGCCCTCACACCTCTTTTCAGTGGTAGCTCTGTTCTTCTCAGCACTGCACTGCTTCTCAGCTTCTCTCCGAGTTGTCTGCCTCCTCCTTCTTCCAGTCTTTGGCTCAGCCCCACTAGTAAAACAGGTGCCACTGTTGCCACCTATAGGAGGCTGTGCAGGTCCTCTCAGAAGGCCTGCAGCTGCTCTATGGCCTGTGCCCCATTGGGTGGGAAGATGGAAAGGAGGAAGGGGGAGGGAGAGCAGATCTGCTTCTTTACTCACTGGCGGTCAGGGGGATTGGGGTGAGGAATTCCTTTGTGCAGCCTTCCCCCATCTCTCAGTCCCTCCTCCAGTTCCCCTCCCAGTCACTGCAGGGCTTTGTCCTGGCTCAGAGAAGAGAGGGCTGAGGGCGGGAAGCTGGGAGAGGGGTGGTGAACACACAACTTTGTAACTTGGCAGTGAAAAGGGGCCCAGCCTCTGCTGCCCTCACACCCCCCTCCACAAAGGTGTGTGTGTGAGCAAGTCTAGCATCTAGTCTCAAGTTTTCTGGGAGTATACAGCTTTCATTCATCAACCTCCCTTCACTCCCGGGCTCCTATTTCCACCTTTGCAAGATGCATTTATGAGATGTAGTTGCAAGCTAGTTTCTGAACTCTGGGCAGCAAGTCACCTTATTTCTGGACTAAGGGTCCCCATGAATCTTGTGGATCCTGGGTGACACTAGCAACCCTTCCCTCCCCACATCACCCCAAACAGGAGATGCTCATTGAGGACACATTGAGACTTTCATCACTCCTGCTGTCTTGTCTCCAAGGCATCTGAAATCTTGTTCCAAGAATTACTTGAGTTTCTGTTAGGGTCAAAGAGTGTTGGAAGCTAATATAATAAGTGGACCTGAAAACATACATAAGATGCTGTTACTACATCATTAGCAGGAAAGGGCTGGCTGGCAAGTTGTAGAATCAGTTTAGCTGTAAAGCACAGGTCTCTGGGTGGAATGGGCCAGGGGCTGGCTTTATTCATCTTCCCACTCTATCTTTTTGCTGTTGCAGTGATTCAGAGTCTTGGTGGTACTGTGGCTTAGGCATTGAGTTGCTAATCACAAGGTTGGCAGTTCAAACCCATCAGCTGCTCCACGGAAGACAGATGAGTCTGTTTGCTCCCATAAATATTTAGTCTTGAAAACCTTACACATGATCACTATGAGCTGAAATCGACTTCATGGCAGTGGGTTTGGTTTTTTGGGGTTTAGCACAGTGTTGGTGGGAAAGGATGTCTTCTCTGGGGATATGCCAGTTTACCCCTCCCCCACATGCAGTAGATTTGCAACAGTGAGAAAGAAGACAGGCTCTCTTATGCCAAGAGCCAGCCCCCCTCCCTCTGCCCTCCCATTGTATCCAGAGGCTCTATTTGGCAATAGCGGAGACTCCCTTGCTCCCTCTGCATTATAATGCAGAAAGGAGGGCTGCCTGCTGGCAGACGGCCAGGGAGGGCTGCCAGGTCACCTAGTCCTCCTGCATGCTTCATTCTAGGCATGCTGTCATTCAATTTCCTTTGCTAGAGCTTTGGTGAATTCTAGAGGAGTTTTGGTTTTAGTGTGCCGAATTCATGGAGGTGGTTTGGGAGATTTTAGTTGGTGGGGGTGGGGGATAATGGGACTGGGATTCAGAGCTCATGGATATGAGTTCCAGGACTTGAGAAATCCTCAGTCAGCAGCAATGTATGGTATTCCAGGGATAGCCCCTTTTAGCTTAAGTTGAGATGTAGAATCCTGATGTCTAGTAAGGAGTAAGCCATACCCTTGCTCCTTCCTTTCAAAGAAGCAAGCAAGCAGCCAGTGCTATCTCATCCCAGGATCTAACAGCAATGTGATTCCATGTTCATTCTATACTAAGAAATCAGGCTTCAGACCTGCTGTTACAGAGTCACACAGGTTTGGTGTTAAACCTGGGTTCCAGTCCTAGCTCTATTAGCCACTAACTTAGTGTCTTTAGATAGAGTACTTAATTTCTTAGGTATGCTGTCATTCAATTTCCTTTGCTGAAGCTTTGGCGAATTCTAGAGGAGGAGTAAATGCTATTTCCTCTCAGATCTAGAAGTTGGGCAGATTTCATAAGGGATGGAGGTCAGGCCACTGGCCTTGCTAGCTTTATTCCAATTTCCTAGGGTAGCAAAACAACATAAAAACATAACAGCATGCTCTACACAACCCTTTGGGAAACAGGGCAGCTACAAGGCAGGAAGACTCAGGTACTTTCAGTGAATCTCCTTAACAGCTTTCCTAGGGACTGAGGAACACAGGTTAGAATTTTATTTCTTATTCTAGCAGAGAAGGATCTTGCTAAACATTTAATAATACTAAAATTTATTTATTTACTTAACATTTAAAAATGTTTCATTACCTCAGTAACATGGAAGACAATTGAAAGTACTATTTAAACAAATTAAATCCAGAGAAGGGGAGAGCAGGAAGATCCCAACCCCGTTTATAAGGTAAGGGTGGGGGACGTGAGCCAGGCCTCCATACTAGGCCAGACTCTTCCATTAAGTTGAGACAACCTAGAGAGAGAAAGGCTCAGCCTTAGCCCCATCAAGTGACAGCTTTAATTAATCATAGAAGAAAGAGCTAGATTGTATTGGGAACTGTTTCCCAATGAGTCAGTTATTAGGAAGGCCAGCTGGTTCTCTCTTCAGTGGGTGGCTTAGCACTATTCTGGAGAAGACAGAGTAGTAGTCTGGTGTTGGGAAGATGGTCATTGAGGGCCAATATCCAAAAGGTTCCATTTTTCAACAGCAAGAAACAGAAAGCCAGAGGAGTCTTCATGAAACCCCTTTTGGCTGCAACCTGAAAGCATCTCCCAAGTCAAATTGGGGCTAGAGATGATGATTCAAACTTCAGTGGGTCTCTTCTTCGATAGGGGAACAGCCAGAGAAAAAGCTGGTATTACTGGCCAGAGTTCGTTTCTTTTTCTTTCCTGGGGCTTTATTTTCTTGGGATTCTGCTACAGGCTTCGATTCTGAGAGGTCATGGGAAGAGGAAGCCGGGGTTGTCAGCTTTAACAGTACCGGGTCCACGTCACACATCTTTTTCAGGATCTAGGAAGGACAGAGACAGGGTATGACTAGATCTCTGCTAGAGGCAGAAGCAAAGCCCAGCCTAGCCAAGCCAATAAAACTATTAAAAACACTCCCAGAAGTATGAGCTGTCCTGTAAGGTTGCTGTATGCAAAAAGAAAAAAAAAACAAAAGACTTACACCTTTTCTCCACATCAATTTCTGGCTGAGATGAAAAGATGGACACTAATATAGTTGGAAACACCCCTACCTTGCTGTTGGGAGTGGCACAAACAGAATTGAAGAAACTCAATCCTGGGGTCACCTCTGTGGGATCCTCTAGTTTGAAGGAGCCTTCGGAGTCCTGGGTCCGCTCAATAGTGTCCAAGCTATTCTGAGAATTAGGTAGACAGGTGTATTATACATTTAGCTACCAGGGTTACAAAACCAGTCTGTTCTCCTTCAACTAGTCAAGTACCAAATAGCTCTGAGAGCCTGATCAGTAAGTCTATGTAAGTTTTAAGGAGACCTTGCTTGGGGAGCTTGTAGTGCTTAACATAATTTTTCCATGAAGGTATAGAGCAATGCTTGGAGGAAGCCTCTGAAAGCACAGGAGTGGGCAGGATAACAGCACAGGATATATCACAAGACAAGGTTTAAAACAAGACCAAGCCGTGGTCAGTTCCCTCTTTCCAATCTATATGTCCTTTCTAGCATCCCTACAGGGGTGTCATCTGTGTTAGTCTTCATTTCAGATAAGAAAATTGAGGTTAAGAGAGATATATTACTTAGGTAATAAGGTGATTCTGTAATGAGGCTTGAATTACAGAATTACATACTATTATCATAGAAACACCATTAGATTAAGAATCAGAAAGCCTGAGGTTTGATCTTCGCTGTCATGACCAACTGTGCATTATTAGGCAAGTCACTGAAGCTTATCTCTGGGCCTTAGTTTTCTTCTCTGTAAAATGGAAGCATTTGACTAGATCAGTGTTTTTTACCCATGAAATCTTAAGAAAAAGCACAATAAGTAAGCAAGTAAAAGCATGTTGCTCTGGCTGAAATGAGGCCAAAGCAATCTGACTCAGGCCACTTTTTCTGCCCAAGGAAGTTTCAAAGAACCACTTGAAGACTCTAGAGCCCAATTTGAAAAACCACTGGAATAGATAATCTTTGAGGTCCCTTCTACTTCTATAATTCTTAGCCTGACCTCTAGCTTGACACTTTAGTCCTCTGAAGTCTTTATCTCAGAAGTCTTTCTAATAGAACACCCAAGGCAACACTGTTCACATGTAAATGTTAAAGAAATACATGCTGCATAATCACTAAACAACACTAGCTAGAATGATTGTCAGTCACAGAGAGCTGCAGTAATGAGTTTTTGCTATGGCACAAGTATAGGCAAGTATGGGGCTCTGATCTGTTTGGTGCTGCTCTTCTCAGGGCACATTTTATTTCCCTGAATTTGTTATTCCTGCAAGCAATATAAGGAGGAAAGGTACAGTTAGCTTGGCCACAATAATGATTGTTTCCCTTAAGAAGGTCTAATAACTAATGTCTCAAAGTGTCAGAAGGTTTAACTTACTTAGCATGTGGCACTTGCTGTTCCAGCTATGCCAACAGACTAGTTTGATCTTGCTTGTTTATATGCCTGTAAAATGCATGTTTTTCTGGGGTTTTTTCCCCCCTTTATTTTCCTTTTCCTGCCTCAGAAACCGTATAGAAACTGTACATCCAAGACTGGGAGTGGGGCATGCCATTTAGGCAAGGTAATCAATCAACTGTATTCCTGGAAATCTCAAGAGAAGGCTATGGGTTATGAAGCTGTTGTGTGGAAAGGCTAGCAGTGAGGAAGAAGGATTGAAAAGTGAAATGTTTCTGTTTCTGGGTACAAAGGGAAGGAGAAGGGTAGGAAGAGCTGTGAAAGAGCTTCCATGTTTCAAGATGGAAGGCAGAAGAAAAGAGTAGAAGCTAGCAGGAGGTCTGAAGGGATGGCGATGAGCAAAAACATTAATCCTACCTTGTCTTGCTTACGGTTCCTACACTTTGTAGGGTCACAGCTGCAGTCCATGCCACAGTCTGACTTTTGTTTCCTGCACCCACATTGCTTGTTCCCACACCAGCCCTTGCAGGAACACTGCAAGACAAGTTTGTAGAAAGATAGATTATTATGAAAAGGTTAGAAGATGAATTTAAAGCGCCCTCCTATCATTTCTATGCCTTTCTAGACAAAAATGGAAAGTACCATCATCTTTACCAAGCTTCTGTCTCCTCAGTCCTCTCTTTTTAGTGAAACAATGATCATCAAAGTTTACTAAGCACAAATCATGCCAGATACTCCATTTTCCTTTTTAGACAGTATACTTAAGCAGACACATTAGAGGGGTGGCATAATAACACCAAGCAACTAACAAAGACTATCATAATATTATGGACAAACTGAAGAACTGAAAGCTAGATAATAGTATGTTGTTGTTAAGTGCCAACGAGTCAGTTCTGACCCACAGTGACCCTGTATAGGGTTTCCAAGGAGTGACTGGTGAGATTGAACCACCGACCTTATAGTTCAAATGACTTTGCAGTCTGGCACATTAACCCACAGCGCCACACCAGGACTCCAGTTAATAGTATAGTCAGGCATTTTTAAATAATGGGTTTAGTTGCTCTGAGTCCTGGTGTGGTGCTGTAGTATAAGCACTGGACTGCTAATTGCAAGGTCGACAGTTCAAACACACCAGCCATTCCTCAGAAACCCTATACAGAGTTGCTGTGAGTCAGAACCAGCTCAATGGAACTTAACAACATAGTTGCACAGTATCTGTACATCTATTGCTAAGTGCCCTTGAGTCAGTTCAGACTCATAGAGACCCTGTACAGGGTTTCCAAAGGAGTCCTGGTAGCAGAGTAGATTATGAGCTGGGTTACTAAGCACAAAGTCAGCAATTCGAATCCACCAGTTGCTCTATGGGAGAAAGATGAGGCTTTCTTCTCCCATAAAGATTTACAGCCTCAGAAACCCTATGTTGGGTCACTATGAGTTGGAACCAACTCAGTGGCACACCACCACTATATTGTTTCCAAGGAGCAGCTTGTGGGTTTGAACTACCAACCTGTGGTTAGCAGTACAGTGCTTATCTTAAAGTACCATAACATGACTCCTATTATACTTTCATCCAATTCACATTTCTAGATTTTGTCCAGTGTCAGCCTGGGCTTTGTCCTTAGCACTTTACTCATTCAACATTTTAATTAATCACTGATATGAAATAAAATCACATACATTTATACAGTACTTTACAATTCTTAGTACTTTCATAACTAAAGTTTTATTTGAATCTTATATTCAGTTTACAGGCTAGGCATTGTTTATCAACTATAACAATGACATAAAGCTGGAAGGATGATTAATATGTAAGACAACAGAAACACAATACAAAATATTTTGACAGATTGGAATTATGGAATTCAGAAAGAAAAAATTTAACAGAGATAAATATAAGTTTGGTATTTAGGTTCCCCCACGTCAGCCATATAAAACATAGGATAGGGGATGAGATCTAACTTAAAAGTACTTTGTGCAAAAAGGGCCTAGGGATTTGAGGTGTCAGCAAGCTGCATGAGTCAACAGTATGAAATGGCTGTGTAAAAGGAAATGCAGTCAGGCAGAAATTTGGAGTTCAGAAAACACGGGGAGCAACTGTTTCACTGTAACCTGGGTCAGTAAGACCACATCTGAAATAATGCATCCTCTATTTAGGGCATCATAAATTTTTTATGCATACAAAAGCGTAGATAATGAAAAGCCCACTAATATTCCTACCACCCCATTTAATAAAACACAGCTGTAACTGTTTCCTTTCCTGATCCTATTTGTCTTCCTCCCTCCTCCCAAAGATACATAGTCTCTCTTTTTTTAATTGTCATCTGTCTATGGTTTCCGAGGGATGGTATATTATTCTCATAATAAGAGAAAATATAGTGGTTTCTTTTGCTTTCACAATTACAGAATAAAAGTGATAGTTCTCATTATGAAAAAGACGAAGGGTTTCAGTTTGACTACTAACTCAGTATGAATCTGCAAAGATATTACAAGGAAAAAACTGGATTTTTTTATGTCTCAGTAGCAGAACTATTGGGTTCACAGCAAAGGAGATATTTATCTCAGTCTACTTCACAATTGTCAAAACCACTAGTACTGGTGTGGCACTGTAGGGTAAGCACTGGACACCAAGTCAGTTTAAACTACAAGGTTGGTGGTTCAAACCTACCAGTTGCTCCTCAGAAACCCTATACAGGATCGCTGAGTAAGAACCGACTTGATGGCACTTAACAACAATAACAACAACAACAACCTTATAGTCAGTGAATAATACTACCTTGCTACTCACCCCTGGTGGAGTCCTGGTGTGGCACTGCAGAATAATGTGCTGGACTGCAAGGTCAGTTTGAACCACCAGGTCAGTGGTTCAAACTAACCAGGTGCTTCTCAGAAACCCTATAAAGGGTTGTTATGGGTCAGAACTGACTTGAGGGCACTTAACAACAACACCCACCACTGGTAACCATTGTAGGATATGATGAAAGGTTTAGCATGAAAACCTTTTCTTGAGTTTTTACAATATTGGTCTCATATAATATTTGTCCTTTTGTGGTCGACTAATATCCTCCAGATTCATCCATGTTTTAAACCACATTAGTTTCTACAAAAGGATAAGGGATTGTTCTACATGGTTTTGAACTTTATAAATGGCATCTTATTATATATTAATACATGTAATTCCAGTTTCATTTATTTTCACTCTATGAACATGTCACAATTTATCCATTCTCCTGATAGTGCCATTTTTTCACTTTTACAACAATGCTGCAAAAATAATAGCTAACATTAATGCAGACTCCTAGTGTGGCACTGTAGGATAAGCATTGGACTGGCAAACCTCAAGCTTGGTGGTTCAAACCCACCAACCACTCCTTGGAAACCAAAAACAGGGTAAATATGAGTCAGAAATGAGTTGACAGCACTTAACAACAACAATATTAGTGTATGCCAGGCTGTTATAAGTACTTTCCATGTATTGTTATTGTTGTCAGGTGCCATCGACTCATAGCTATCCCATGCACAGCAGAATGAAACAATGTCTGATCCTGGGCTAACCTCACTACCACTGCCACACTGGCCGATCCATCTCGTTGGGGGTCTTCCTCTTTTTCTCTGACCCTCCATCTTACCCAGTATGACATCCTTCTCCAGCGACTATTCCCTCCTGACAATATGTCCAAAGTATGAGAGATGAAGTTTAGCCATCTTGGCCTCCAAGGAGCACTCTGGCTGCACTTCTTCCAAAACAGATCTATTGGTTCTTTTGGCAGTCCATGGCACTTTTAGTATTCTCCTCCAACACCACAATTCAAAGGCATCAATTATTCTACGATCTTCCTTATTCACGGTCCAGCTTTCGCATCCATATGAGGTTATTGAAAATACCATGGCTTGGGTCAGGCGCACCTTAGTCCTCAAGCTGACATCTTTGCTCTTCAACACTTTAAAAAGTTCCTGTGCAGCAGATTTGCCTGATGCAATACGTCGTCTGATCTCTTGACAGCTGCTTCCGCGAATGTTGATAGTTGATCCAAGAATCCGTTGATAAGAATGTTGTTTATTGGTCCAGTGGTGAGGATTTTTGTTTTCTTTACATTGAGATGCAATCCATACCGAAGGCTGTGCTCTGTGATCTTCATCAGTAAAGGTTTCAAGTCCTCTTCACTTTCAGCAAGCAAGGTTGTATCATCTGCATATCATAGGTTGTTAATAAGCCTTCCTCCAATCCTGACACCACGTTTTTCTTCGTAGATGTATTAAGTCCATTTAATACACAAGCATGACTCCTTATACACACATTCTATAGTTCACTGTACGTATATGTTTAATAAAGAGGACGCTAAAGAAAAAAAGAAGCAATGTTATAAGAAAGAGAGTGGGATGGTTTGAGTTGGAAATGACATAGGTGGCAGAGCTCTCAGAAATTAACAGATTTGGAGAGAACACACAAGATGGCGGATCGGGTGGAAATGCAGTAAAGGAGCTCAGCCAGTAACATCACAGAATACCTGAACAAACAGGCTCAGGGGCTGGTCCCAGAACTCTGAGCCACATATAAAGGAATATTTAGAAGGTTAGAAGGCTCACAGCTGGGGGAATTTGTGGCAGAAGCAAGAAATCTATTGCTTTCTAGTCCGGGACGC
>NW_006408636.1:7294834-7300013 GCF_000296735.1 Chrysochloris asiatica | reverse complement strand
GAGATGGATTGGCCAAGTGGCAGCATTGATGGACTCAAGCGTGGCAACAGTAGTGAGGTTGGCCCAGGATCGGGCAGTGTTTCGTTCTGTTGTGCATAAATTCGCTATGAGTCAACTCGATGGCACCTAACAACAACATCTCCCACTCCATTTAAAAAAATAAAACTAAACAACAACAACAAACAACCAGTTCTTCTCTCAGCATAGTTTCTTGGTTCGTCAAAGTTTACCTTTTCTTGGTGCTGTTGCTCAACTTTGACCAGCTCAGCTTGTAACTCTGTTTCCATCTCAGCAAAGTTATTTCGCTCCTCAAACAGCATCTTCTGCATATCAGCACAGCTGGCCTTGCTCTGTTTCAGGCTGCTTTCAAGTTTGCTGACCTGTATTTTGGAGGAGACCAGCTGGGGGAGACAGGGATTGGCGGGGCAGGACATTAAAAGAAGTTCACTTTATCTAGAGAATAGCCACTTTTTTTTCTATTCATTAGGCAGGAAAATATCAACTTTTAAAAAATAGACTGATAAAAATTCTTCCATGTCCAAGTCCATTCTTATATTTTCATGTTAAATTGATTCTAATATTAAATAGCAACATGATTCTGCTGAGATATCTTAGCACTATGATGTTTCTGGGTGGTACAAACAATTAACATACTCGCTGCTAACTGAAAGGTTGAAGTTTGATACCACCCAGGGTTGACTCAGAAGAAAAGCCTGGCAAGCTACATCTGAAAAATCAGCCATTGAGAAACCCATGGAACACAGTTCTACCATAAATTAAAGTCGATTCCACTGCTACTGGTATTTAGAGGTAACTGCTAAATTCATTTAATCTCTTGCTTTGCCTCAAGGAAAGAATAGATCTAACATAAACAGTATCTGACAGCTTCAAAGTCTGTTATTTAAGAAGTTCTTCCTTGATTTTAAAGAGAAACTTTCAGGGCGCACACCCTTATGACTGTCTCAATGTCTGTGTTTGTTCATGTGTCAACTCGTAGACATGTTAGCTGAGACTGCAGAGGTAATTCTTCAGGCTAGATTTATATCCTATGCTGGCCTAGTTTTACATTCACTACTAGGTTAAATGATAAACATCATAAATACCACTGTTGACAAAACTAATCAGAATTTCCTTTGGAGGGCCAATCTGCTAACCTAACACAAAAATATATAAACTTTCAGGTTCAGAGTATACATGCTTGTTTCAAGTGAAAATGCCTAGATCATTAGAGGTGATCAATATTAATTCTTCTTGTGGTAACATAACAATATTATTTTAAGGTTAGTGGAGATGGGTTTTCCTTAAAATAAACCTAGTACGTCTTCTATTTTCTTAGTGGTCTTAAAATTTTTAATATCTCTCTCTCATAGGTGTTTGAAAAAGTATACAAAAATCTGCTTAATGAGTAGTGGATTTCTTTTTGGGGTGCTGAAAACATTTTGGAACTATATAGAGATGATGGTGCAGTATATATATATTTAGATGCAAATATACTAAATGTTGCTGAACTGTTCACTTTAAAATGGTTAATTTTATGTTATAAAAATTTCACCTCAATAAAAAAAGAAAAGAAAATGTATTACTATAGCTTATGTTTAACCTATAGCCCACTATGACATCCTAATCTTATAATAATAACTGCTAACATTTATTAAGTACTTGCTATATGATATGCCAGGCACAACAGGTTATCAATTTGCAAGTCATATGCTGTTTTTCTAAGTGACTATCTTGTATTTGCTCCCACCAGCCTTTATCCATGAAACTATTTCTTTAATGTGAGTGCACTGTGGTTTCTACCATGAAAAGTAGCAATAATACTACAAAATTAGGATAGACGAATATCCTATTTCAACCTACCCACTCAGACCCCTATATGCTGGTAGAAAGAGTAATGTTTACCTCTCCAGTTAAATATTTCAGGGCACACTTGGCTTCCATAATGGTAGTAATACTCTCCCAGCGGTGTTTTGGCCTGTCTTCACTTTCTGCATCGAGAAGCTTCTGCTGTAGGTCAGCAATTTGAGCGCTCCTTCAGGGGAAAAAACAGTGAGCCTTATTGTTAGTAGCCTCAAGACCAAGAAGAGGTGAAGAGGTCTGAGAAGAAAATTTAAATAAACTATTTTATTGATGAAGGTATCAGTTAAATATCTTTTTAAAAACAGTTTTTATTGTGGTTTGAGTTTACATGGGAGAACATAGGTTTTACACAATTGTTTCACTGCACTGATTACTCCTCCATGCATCATTGTTCAACAGTATTTGCTTCTATTCCCTCTGTTTTCTTGTTTTTTAGGGGGTGGTGGTGGTGGTGGGGCATACACAAAAACACTCAGGAATATATAATAATTTAAACAACCAAAGGACACATTCTGAAAGTCTGTCTTCCTGGCCGCCAGCAGTCAGTCTTTCTCTTAACATGAGTCAAGAGTCCTCATCTGCTCTCTTTCCATATCCTCATCTCTGCCTCCATCTCCGGTGTCTCTGCTTCTCTGATTATCAGTTAAATATCTTTTAAACAGTTGTCTTGCAAGATTTTATACAGTATCTCAAATTTTGTGACAAGGGACTCCAAGATACTATCCAAATGTTTTGTTTGTTTGTTTGTTTTTCAATCAAATACTGGTTGAAATAAATAAGTAGCATAGTGGGACTTAGAAAGATTTGTTAGATTAAGACTTTTGTTACAGTGGATTGCTATAATGTAACTTTGTCTTGAGACCATATAAACTCGACTATGATTTGGTGGACCAAACCATGCAACGATAAAAACTGAGTTAGAGACCTGAAAGAAACAGCTCAAAAGAACAAACAGGTAGATGCATTCTGTAAGAATCAAATATCAAATTGATACCTATGGTTGGCGTACGACAGTATATCTTGAAGTGCTTGCCACAAAACCAAGAAATCTTTAAGAAAACTAGATACCCTGACCCTAGTGATAACTTCAAGGTACCTTTGGTCAAATATGCCCTGAATTTAAGATCACTTTAGTTTCATTAATAGCTTCGTTCTCAAATTTCCGCAGTGTCTACTGAGAGAGAAAACACTAGCATGTGTTTAACTTGTAATGCTATGTTAGGTATTACAGGTAGTCCCCAACTTAGGGCATATTAGAGTTACACTAAAACATATTTATGACTCTTTTAAATCTTTTTGTATATCTTCAATTTTGCAGTGCATAATTTGCTGATATTATCATCCTCAAATGTTCAAAGATAGGATTTATAAAGATACTGATAATAAAAGGCAATAATAATGAAAACTAAAAAAAGAGTGAGGCATTCAACTTATGTTAGAAAAAACTTATGATGAAGTCACTGGAACAGATTACCTGTATAAGGAATATGGGCACAAAAATAGTCTAAGAGTGGCTCTCAAAGTATCGGATCTCAGGATTCCTCTACACTCTTAAAATTTTCTAAGGCACTCTAAGGAATTGTGTTCACATATCTATAGATATTTGCAGTATTAGAAACTGAAACACAAAGACATTTAAAATATTTATTTACTTAAAACAACAATAAATCCTTATATGTTGATATAAATTTTTATGAAAAATATCATTTTCAAACAAAAATTTAATGAGAACAGAGTGGAATTGTTTTTATATTTTTGCAAATCTTTGTAATATCTGGCTTTAATAGAAGACAGCTAGATTCTCATACCTCCCTCTGAATTCCATCTTTTGGGACATGTATTGCTTAACATATAATGACAATCTGGTCTCATATAGATATGTAGTTAGAAAAGGAAGGAGTATTTTCATAGGCTTTTCAGATACTTGTAATATTCTACTTTGAGACTATACCAAGACTCAACAAGTGGTAGTTTTTTAAAAGTCAGTTACGAGGGCGGGGCTTGATGGCGGCTAGAGTGGAGGTGCAGTGAAGTTCGCTGTCAGTAATACCACAGAATACCAGGCAAAGCAGATCCAGGGCAGAGCTCCCAAACTCGGAACCACAGAGATAGGAATATTTAAAAAATTTGAAGACTTATAGCTTGTGGAAATTGGAGCTGAAGTAAAAAATCGTATACTTTTGAATCTGCCGGGGCGGGCTTGGAGGCGTGGAAACACCACGGAAAAATGCCACGGGAACCTTGGGACAAAGGTGGACAATATACTTTGTCAGTTTTGCTTTGTTCTAATTTTCTTTTGTGTCTTTTTTTTTTTTTTTTTTGGTATCTGGTCATTGGCACACCCACTGTTTGGCCACCATCATTCTGGTGCCTAGAGGGGGAGACTGAGCGTGTGGTCACTCCCCACCCTCACCACTGGTGGGTTCTTCTGCCACGCATGCGCACAGATACTCAGCCCAAGAGCAGACCCTGAACTTTTCTTATTTGTTCTGTTTTTGAACACAGGAAAGAGCAGGAGAGGGCTGTAGGGAGGGAAAAAGAGTTTAAAATTAAAACAGGCTGAAGGTTGGATTAGAGCCTGAGGTGTAGCATAACAACCAACACTGACATCTTGGAATCTCTTGGGAAGCTTTGAAAGCAGGAAGCTGAAGAGAGGACATTAAAGTCATACTCACATCAGGCTACAGATTTTTTTTTTCCTTTCTTTTTCTTCTCTCCCCCCTCTCCCTTTTCTGTGATTAGAGTATTCAGTCTAGTCTTTGTTATTGCTGTCTTTTAGTCTTTCTCCCATTTTTTCCCCGCTGATGTTGTTTTGCTGTTATATGCCCACCCTTCTGCCTTTTGAGGACTCTTTGTCTCCCTATACTACACAAGAAGAGCCAGCAACTGCTGCCATATAGTCAAGCTACAATCACACTCTATAAAACACCAAAACCCAGGCAAGAACCAATAACAGCTGCCATATACCAGGGAAACAGTCAACACTTGTGAAAGTTACGCTGAGTTAAGTAATAAGAAGAGTGAAAAGGGAAGCCCACATCCTGATCACATCTTCCTGGAAGCAATCAGAAAGCATAAAGAATACCAAAGCACATATTCAATTAAGTATTAAGGCCACAGATAAACATTAAACATGTCCAAGAAGCAAAAGCAGATGACTATATAAGCACATGTCCAGAAACAAGACAAAATGTCTGAGACAAATGACCTAAAAGTATACCTGGACTCCATTCTGGAAGGAGGGCAGGCCTTGGAAATGCCTGAGAAAGAATTCAGAAAAATGATTATAAAATGTTTCAAAACACTTTAAAATGGAGTT
>NW_006408636.1:7292207-7294253 GCF_000296735.1 Chrysochloris asiatica | reverse complement strand
AGAAGGCAATGGGGAGACATATATAAAACCCTGAAAGACAAAAATTGCCAACCAAGAATCCTTTATTATCCAGCAAAGCTATCAATCAAATATGGCGCTGTAATCAAAACATTCCAGGATAAACAGAAGCTAAGGGATGTTGGCAAAGCCAACCCTGAACTGCAGAACATCCTAAAGGTAGTTCTGTGAACTAACAACCAAAAAGAATAGAAAACAACCAGAGATTGATATACGTGGCAGCACCTCCCAGAATTAATTCAACAGAAGGAAGAATTGAGAACAGAACAAAACTAAAAGAACAAATTCAGAGAATCTGGGAAACCAGTCTATGATCAAAACAAGTACAATGTAAACGAGGGTGGACATGTGGGAACAGAGATCCAGATGGTGAGAAGGTCAGGTTGATAACAGGATAAAATAGACTGCACTAAATGGAAAGAAAAGTTGATGGACTGTAAGGCAACCTCAAAGAAAATTAACACTGCACAACATACCAAGAGAATGAAAATCCAAGAAAAACATGGACACATTAACACTATGAGGAAACTCATAAGAAACAAGACAAAAATTATGAACTCAACAAAGGAAGGCACACAGAACAAAGAAGCAGCAACACCACACAAAACAAACATAATGGCAGCCATTAATCTATACCTATCAATAATTACACTGAATGTAAATGGATTAAATGCACACGTGTTAAGAGACAGAGGATGGCAGAGTAGATAAGAAAACAAGATCCTTCAATATGCTGTCTGAAAGAGACACATCTCACATACAGAGACCAAAAGAGATTAAAAGTCAAAGGATGGAAAAAATATACCAAGCTAATTGCAATAAAAAGCGAACAGGAGTGGCAGTACTAATCGCTGATAAAATAAACTTTAAGGCAAAAAACAGCATAATAGATAAAGATGGACATTATCTCATGATTAAAGGGAAAACTGAATAAGATGATATAACCATAATAAAAATCTATGCTCCCAATGAAAGAGCTCCAAAATACATAAAGCAGACTCTAACAGCTTTGAAGAAAGAAATAGATAAATAGATAATAGTGGGTGATTTTAATACACCGCTATAAAAAATGGATAGAACAACCAGAAAGAAACTTGACAAAGACAGAGAAGAACTAAACAACACAATCAGCCAACTGGACCTCATAGATGTGTACAGGGCATTCAACCCAACAACTGCATAATACACATTCTTTTCCAGTGCACATGAAATATTCACCAGAATAGACCATGTTTTAGGTCACAAAACAAATCTCCATAAATTTACAAATATCAAAATACTACAAAGCATCTTCTAGGACCACAATGCTATCAAATTAGAAATCGACAATAGGAAGACCAAGGAAATAATGTCAAATACATGGAAACTGAAAAACAACACCCTGCTGAAAAACGATTGGGTAGTAGAAGAAATTAAACGTGAATTCACAATGTTCCTAGAAATAAATGAGAATGAAAACACAACATACCCAAATCTTTGGGACACGGCGAAAACGGTGCTGAGAGGACAACTTACTGCAATAAACGTACACATCCAAAAAGAAGAAAGAACCAAAATTAACACATTAATACAGCATCTACAACAATTAGAAACAGACCAACAGAGGGAACTCACAGCCATCAAAAGAAAAGAAATAACAAATATTAGACTAGAAATAAATGAGATAGAAAACAGAAAAACTATAGAAACAATCATCAGGACAAGAAGTTAGTTCTTTGAAAGAATTAACAAAATCGACAGACCATTGGCAAACTTAACAAGAGAAAAGAGGGAGATGACACAAATAACACACAATAGAAACCACATGCGCGATGTCACAATGGAACCAAAGGAAATCAAAAGGATAATAAAAGAATATTATGAAGAGCTGTACTCCAACAAATTTGAAAACTTAGAAGAGATGGATACATTTTTAGATAAACATGACCTACCTAAACTTACACACAGTGAACTAGAAAACCTGAAGAGACCCATAACAAAGAAAATGATCAGGTCATCAAAAGACTCCAAACCAAAAAAAGTCCAGGC
>NW_006408636.1:7277504-7286477 GCF_000296735.1 Chrysochloris asiatica | reverse complement strand
TTGTAAGTCCGTCTTCTGCCTATAACTGATTGGAATACCTAAAATGGGGCTACAATGTGCCCAGTGAAGGAGGTTCCTGTGGAGCCTCTGAAATACATAAGACTATAGGTAGAAGCTTGAACCACATCCAGATCTCCAGAGATGGGAAATTTCCACTTGAAATGACGAGCAAACCAGCCTGGAGTAGCTAGAAGAACAGAAGATACTTCTTGAAAGAAAGACCTACAGGAAAAATACAAAACAATGGAGGCAGACGGACTGTTACTATAAGAACAAACAAGTTGCTTGCCCAGGAAACATCAAGGCAAGTGGTCTGGTCCTCTCAGTGCAAACCCCCTTCCAAGACTAAGACTCAATGGGAATACACGCTATGATTGGTGACCATGCTTGTCACCGATAAGGAGAAGTAAGGGAAAAACAGCAATGAAGCGGCGAGCTAAGCACTGCAATGTTCAATAGACTCCTGTGAACCCAGGTGGAGACCTGGTCGGCCAGCAGTGTAGCAAGACCTGGGAACTCTTGGGCCCAGAGTTAGTGACACAGCCAGAGGACTAGAGTGGAGAGTGAAGCATCCATCTGACAAGAAGAGAGGGCCTATGCACAATAACACTCACACTTGCAAATAATACCCACTTGACCTGTCTGCAATGACTGGATGATCAGAGCTCAACCAGAAGAAGAAAGAAGAGGAAAAAAAGCAGAATCTGATACAATTTGATGAACTTGACCTACACCTATGGATGCAGTAGCTCAAAAGAGGAAACAAATCCTTACTGCAAGAAAGATTCCCACCCCATTCACACACAGAGTACACAAGGATGGGCAACTTGGACATTGGCTACCCAAAACGGGGGATACAAAGCCAAGAAGTGACTGGCTTACAAGCTTTCAAGAGGGAACCTAGATCCAGAGGGCCTGGAGGAAGGTAGAATCTCCACTGAATAGTATCCAATCTGTCTAGGAAGGGCTGATGAAATGAAATGCAGATAGGTCTCTTGTGATACAACAGTGAATAATTGTTATCAGGAGTGATTGTGAGGGTTGGAAATGTAAAGGTAGACAGACATTTTATAGCAAGGAGGGGAGTGATTAACTTTTCAGTCTAGGTGCGGAGGTCCCTAGGACCATCAGTGGAGAAGAGCGGAGAGCGGGACCCTACCCAGAGAAGCACTGATGCCTGAGATGGAGGCAGAGACAATGACGTGGAGAGATGGAGCAGCTGGGGACTTGAGATCCAGAGAGGGAGAGGGGCCGTGTGTTGACGATGGGGAGCGGGCAGGCTTGCAGGGTATCGTCTTTGGTTGGTTGATGATGCATGGAGGGGATTGTAACCATGGCAATGAAACGATATATGATAGGCGGATGAATGTAAAGCTAATGCTCTCCCATGTACACTATCACATAATTCACAATAAAACATTAAAAAAAGAAGAAAAAATTTCAAAGGAGGCTTCTGCTCCAATTTAGTGCAGGTTGACCATGTACTAAGTAATGTACATATGTTATCTAAAGTATTCCTCACAATAACCTCATTAGGCAGAGACTAGTATTATTCCCATGCTATATATGAGGCTTCAAGAGTTAGGGGGAGTAGGAAAAGAGTAGGAGAGATTCTGGGAGAGATTTAGAAAGGTACATTTGCCGTTTCAGTAAACACAATTTAGTAAGATTTCTAAATGTACAGAGAAATGTGATAACTCAGATGATTGTATAGAAACACTCATTGGTAGTTAATCAGTTGATTGTACTTACTACAATGTGGAGCTTCAAAAGTAAATAAGCCCACACCTCAAACAATAGCACGTGCTTTCCCTTGATATAATCATAATATTTTAGGATGCAGCAGATAGAAGTGTTTTATGTGATCTTCTCACTTTGTTGCATGTTGTTGTTGTTAAGTGCCATCGAGTTGGTTCTGACCCATAGTGACCCTTATAGGGTTTCTGAGGTTGTAAATCTTTACAGGATCAGAAAGCCTCATCTTTCTCCTGTGTAACTGCTGGTAGTTTTGAACTGCTGACCTTGATGTTAGCAGCCCAACTCATAACCACTATACTACCAGAGCACCTAGTTGCATAGAATAATAAAAAGACATGTACTCACAAGGGTGAAGATTTAATAAAATTAACAACTTTTACTACTTTATCAAAGCCATTCTTAAGTAAAATCAACCCCCTTCTCCTTTAACTGATAATGTATGGTGGTGAAGAATACAGTGACTACTAGTGCAAGTTGATGCCACTGCTTCCATATAGGTTAAGATGTCAACAGTGTTGTCCAATATTTTTTCTGCACCATCAGTATAAATGCCAACATAGTGAAATGGGCAAATAATATATTAGAACTGTTAGGAAAATAGTTTTGACCACTCAGACTCCTTGAAAGTGTCTCAAATAATCGCAGAAATCTGTAGACCATACTTTGAGACCAATGGTCTAATATATAGCCCTTTTCTTCAATAAATTTACAACTTGTCTATATAGACAAATCTAATAAACATAAAACAATATGTATAAAGACAACACATATAATCTGCACCACATAATTAAGCACTGTAAGTTCTGAAGTCATTTAGAGAAGAGTAAGATTTAGTGAGGCATGATGAAGAGTAAGAGAAGACTTCTGGGAAGATGTGGGCCAGAACACTTCAGGATCCTTGTCTATCACATGTCCTTTCCTATTCTTTCTGACAATTCATGTTCCTTATCTAGTTTAAAATCTAGTTTAAGTCTCAAAAACTTTAGTAAAATTCCTGATTAAACTAACCTCTGTCTAATTGTCCTCTACTTGACACTGCCTTACTTTACATAAACATTTACTTATGTACAGTGGTATGTAGGTAAATGTTTAACAACAAGCACTTTTAACAAAAACCAGCTTTGATTTGCAGTTTTTGCCAATTTCCATGATGCATATATACTCTCACTATAGCTAATATAAGCTAATGTTTACAACATTCCAGACATTTAAAAAAATTATTCTAGCTAAATCATTATACTATATCCACTTGAGAACAAGGATGGTGCATCCAGTGCAGCACAAAGCAAAAACTCAAATGTTGAATGACTTATATCCAAAGATAAACAGCTAATATGTATTTGCTGAAAGCAAATGAAATTATCTCCTACGTCTTCTGGGCAATAAAATTCGAATACCCTAAGACATTATAAAACTTCTGCCAAAATTTTGTTCTTTCTAGATTTTATAAACAGCCTAAGAGACAATAATAGACCCAGAGAGGGAGAGGGGCTGTGTGCTGATGACCAGGGGGCAGGCTTGCGGGGCATGCCCTTTGGTTGGTTGATGATACATAGAGGGGACTGTAACCATGGCAATGAAACTATACGACAGGATGAATGTAAAGCTAATGTTCCCCCATGTAAATGATCACATAATTCACATAAAACATTTAAAAAATAAAAGAGACAATAATAGTACTTAGAAAAGCTGTTTAGCATAGCCTCTGTAGAGTCTTAGAGCCAGGAAGGAAGAGAGAATATGTGTGTGAAGTACCGCGTTATGTACTTTACTACATGATCGCATTTAATGCTCATGATAATCTTACTTATACAATACATCTATTTTTAACATTATGTTTTGTTGATTATCTTTAAGGTTGTGTTCCTTCTATGTTGTTGTTCTTCTAGTATCCTTTCTTTGCTTTTAGTTAGTTCAACACTTCAGAGATACTATTGAATAAAAAATCATGGCATATTGTAAAGAGCATGAGTCCCAGTTCTGTTGTTTGCTAGCTGTATAAACTTTAGTAAATGTCTTAACTTCAGTTTAAATCTCTGAAATGAGAAATATAATCTTTACACCTCATAGAATATTAGTGGGACTGAATGACAAAATGTATCTAACATATCTAGTGCAGTGTTTGATTTTCTTTTCTTGTGGTTACTTTCTCTTGCTCTTACAAAGCTTTTGAAAAGCAAGTTTTTGAATCATTGGATTGACAGGTTTTATTTTGAATCCTAGCATACATTTTTATAATGCATTAGAGGCAATCCCGTTACCTGAGTTCCATTTCAGTCTCTAGGCTTTCAATCTGCTTTGTAATGGAATCATCGGACTCAGAAACTTGACCATGTAGTTCAGCAAGTGAGAATGTGCGCCTCTGTAAAGAACAATAGTGGTAACTAGGATGAAATACTAAAAGGAAAGTGATCCTCCAAAGTAGCAAGGAATTCAGGGGAGTACAGAGTCTGATTATCAGTAACATTATTTCATAACATCACTTACACGAAGTTTAGGAGGTGGATTCTCCCCAGATTCCCTTTTCTCTTTTAGTTGAGCCACATCCTGAGCAAGGATCTTTCTATCTTCAAGAAGGTCATTCAGATGGCGTCTGGCTTCCTCAGTACTGACCATAACCTCAATTTCGTTTCCAAGCCAATTCTTGAAGAGAAATAATTGATGTTTAGAGTTAGGGATAAGGCTAGATTCTGTTCCAAACTTAATTGGAGCAGAGCATGATTTCCATTCATGCTTATCTCACCAAAAATTCTAATACCTAAGATCCTTTAACAGCAATATTCCTACAGGTTGCAACCAAGAGGCTCTCCCCAGAAAAATTTTCTGCAGCTACATTAGCATTTCTATGTGCCCTGTCTTTACCTTGTTCATTTACTCTTTAACATTTATCCATTGCCATTAACTAGTCATCTTACATGATGGAAGTATATTTTTATTATCTGTTTTATATAATATTCATTCTTAATTTTTTAAGTAGAAAAATTAAACCTATTTTATGCAAACAGAATGAATTCACTTCAGTTTTTTAAAAAAAGTCCCTCAAAATATTTCTACTTCTGATGCAGATATACCATGCTTGTCACAATCAAAAGAAAGTTAGAGTAGCTATATTAATATCAAATAAAGTAGAACTCACATCAAAGAATATTACTACGATTAAAAAGAATCATTCTGCAATGACAAAGAAGTCAGTTAATCAACTGAACATAATCCTTAATGCTTATACTCCTAATAAAAAGTACCAAAATACATGAAGCAAAAATCTACAGAACTGTAAGGAGAAATGAAAAAAAATTATAATTATAGTCAGATAATTCAATATTCCATCTCAATACTTGGAATCCTGGTGTGGCCTTGTTGGATCAGCACTGCACTTCAAACCACAAGTTTAGCCGGTCAAACCCACCAGCTACTCCTCAGAAACCCTATACAGGGTCTCTATGAGTCAGGACCAACTCAAAGGCACTTAGCAACAAAATCTCAATACTTGATAAAAATTGACAAAAATAAAATGAGTAAAACAACATAACAGAGTTATAGTTAATAAACCAACAAAGGAGATAATATAGAATCATAAAAATACTTAGCTGATCCTAAAGAAGCCATAAAACGAAGAAAAAGATAATAAAAAAATTGTTGTGTTGTTTACTGTTGTTTCTTTCTTTAAATCCCTCTTTGGTTTTCTTCTTTCTTTCTTTTCTTTTCTTTTTTTTTTACTATTCTCTGGTCTCCTTCTCTTTCCTTCTTTTTGAAATACCTCTCTTTTTTTTGTTTTTTGTTTTCACTACTCTGGTCTCTTTATCTTTTACTCATCCCTCTCCCTAATTGTGTTTAGTCCTTTTTGTTTCTTTTTCTTTTCTCTCTTTTATTTATTAATTTTTATTATTTTCCTCTTCCTCTTATTTCTTTCATTTTTGCTTTCTTTTCCTAGCTGTTGCCTGCTTTCCCCCCACCTTTTCTTTACTATTTTCTTTTTTCTCTGTTGTTTGTCTTCTTGCTTGTTTGTTTTCCTTAGCTCTTGTGTGTGTTTTCTCTTTTTGCCTCACTGAATAAGAGACAGCAACTGCATCCATACAGCTCAGTCACAACTGTACCTTCTACAACCTCACCCATTGGGCAAGAGGTAATACCAGCTGCTGTACACCAGAGCAATGACAACAACCTGCATCAGCTAAATCAAATCTGAATTGAATTACACAGTGAATAGAATAAGGTGTATAAGTTCATCTCCTGATCACCCCCACCAGGAGGCAGTTAGTGAGTATCTAAGAATGCACCAACAAATAATCATCAACTTAATACAAATACAATATCACTACAATATCAAAAGCAGCAGACAATTTCTGTTCACATGAAGAAACAAGACAGAAAGGCTCAAACAAGCGACAAAGAGACAAAGCTAGAAAACATTCTAGAGGACAAAAAGGCATTGAACTACCTGAAAATGAATTCAAGATAATGATCTATAGGTACCTCCAAATGACTGACGGAAAGGTCAAGAAAAACAAGTAAGGATTCAGAAAAGCACTACAGTAACAAACAAAATAAAGGTCTGGACACAATAAAAAACCTGCAAACAGAAATACAAAAAGATTAATATTAATGTTTCTGAAATGGAAAACACATTGAAAGGGCAAAGAAGTGGATTTGAATGAAGAGAATTCCGAATTAGTGAGCCTGAAGATAAATCTCAATACTAGTGAGCTAGTAGAACAGTCAGAAAAAAGAATGGAAATATCTGAAGAAAACCTAATATTCATGTGGGACAACATAAAAAGGAATAACTTATGGGTGATTGTAATTTCAGAACAGGAAGAGACAAAGAAAAGCACAAAAACAACAGCCGAAGAGCTGTTGGAAGAAAATGTCCCTATCATCATGAAAGATGAGAAGCATTCAAGAAGCTGAACAAACTTCAAACAGAATAGACTCCAAAAGAAAACCACCAAGACATATCATAAGAGTTGTCGTGTCATTATTAAGTGCTGTTCAATCATTTTTGAATCATAGTGACACTCTACAGGGTTTCCATAGAGCAGCTGGTGGGTTTGAACTGCCAACCTTGTAGTTAGAAGTCCAGTGCTTATCCTACAGCACCACAAGGGACAAATTGAAAATTAATAGCAAGATTGCAGGCTCAAACCTACTTATAGCAATAATCACATTAAAAGTAAAAGGTCAAAACAAACAAAATGCAGAAAATTGTCATATTGGATAAAACACAAAACTCAATTATATGCTGTCTATAAGCACTGGACCATGAGATCGGTTGAACCGCAAGGTTGGTAGGTCAAACTCACCAACTGCTTCTTGGAAACCCAATACAGGGTTGCTGTAAGTTGGACCCAGTTCGATGGAACTTAGCAACAACAACATAAGAAATATACTTTAAATACGAAGGTACATACAAATGAAAACTAAAAGGATAAAAAAAAAAAATACTACGAAAATACATCAGTTGTAAACCAATTTGACCAAGCAGATAAACATAGAACACAACAATGGGGCAGTGGTGGTTCTGTGGTAGACATCTTGCCTTCCTTGTGGGAGATCTTGGTTCTATTCTGTATGAGGCACCTCATGAATATCCACCACCCATCTGTCAGTGGAGCTTCTACACTAAGATGTAGTAGGAATAAAGTCCTGGTTATCTGCTACAGAAAATCAGTCAATGAAAACCCTACAGATTACAACGGTCTGATCTACAACAAATCATGGTGATAATGTTCTGTTGTGCATGGGGTCAACATGAGTCAGTGGCTGACTTGATGGTAACGAACAGCAAAAATAATACCTAACAACAGCAGAATATTTTTTCTTCTCTAGGGCACATGGTTCACTCTCCAGAACAGATCGATCATATGTTAGGCCACAATGAAAAAACAAAAATTGAATCATTTTAAAAGAGTAAAGTCATTCAAAGTATCTTTCCAGCCAAAAGGAAATGAAATACTAAATGTGGAAATGCACTAAAATGTAGACATTAAATGATAAGTTCTTTAACAATTATTGGGTCAAAGAAGAAATCGCAAAGAAAATTAGAAAAGAGACACAAATGGAAATAAAAACAACATATAAAAGTTATGGGATGCAGTGAAGACAGTTCTCAGATAGAAATTTATGACTGTAAAAGATCTCAAGTCAATAGCCAACTTTACACCTTGAGGAACTAGCAAAAAAAAAGAAAGAAGTAATAAAAATTGTGTCATTGTTGTTAGTTGCCATCAAGTCACAAATCAATGCTGACTCATGGCAACTTTATGTGTACTAAGCAGAACGCTCCTTAGGTTTTCTTGGTTGGTGTTTTAACTGTTCCCCTCTTCCCCCTATATTTTATTTTTTCCAGGTGAAAGTTTACACAGTGAATTAGGTTCCCATTTAACAATTTTTATAAATTGTTCCATAGCACAGGTTACAATATTCACGTCAGCATTCTCACTTTTTTCTGTTTGTTCTATTTCCAGTGATCTTGCTCCCCTTCTCCTCCTTGTCTTCTCATCATTGCTTTTATGTAAATGTTGAGTATTTGGTCTCATGTAGTTAACTGTTTAAGGGGCACAACATGGGTGATATTGTTTATTTTAAATCCATTCTATTATTTAAGTAAAGGGTGACCTCTGGTTTTCGATTTTAAATTAAAAGGCTTTCTTAGGGCCATAGTCTTGGAGGTTCCTCTAGTCTCTTTCAGTACAGTAAGTCAGGTCATTTTTTAGAAATCTGAATTTTGTTCTATGTTCTTTTTCCTTTCTGACTGGTATTTTCAATTATGTCCTCAGTCAGAATGGTTGGTACTATCTGGGCACCATATCAGTCAGTAGTGGCACTATCAAGATCTTCTGATCTAAGGTTAGAAGAGGCTGTAGTTTGTGCAGATTATTATTTCTGTGAACTAGATTCTTCCTTTAGTCTTTGATTTTCTTCACTCTCTTTTACTCCTGGTGTGGTGCTGTAGAATAAGCACTGGACTGCTATCCAAAAGGTTGGCAGTTCAAACTCATCAGCCACTCTTTGGAAACCCTATACATGGTCGCTATGAGTCAGAATTGCCTGAATAGATAGCACTTAACAACACCAACTTTTACTCCAGATGAGAAAAGACAAGTAGGTGTATTTTAGATGGCTGACTATAAACTTTTAAGGTCCCAGGCATTACTCACCAAACTAGGGCATAAAACATTCATTTTATTAACATGTGATATAAATTGACTAAAATAT
>NW_006408636.1:7275172-7276944 GCF_000296735.1 Chrysochloris asiatica | reverse complement strand
GAACATGGAATGTACGAAGTATGAATCTGGGAAAACAGGAAGTTGTCAAAAATAAAATGGAACTCATAAACATCGATATCTTAGGCATTTTGAATCTGACGACCACATGGTTTACTATGTCAGGAATGACAATTTGAAGAAGAATGGTGTTGCATTCATTGTCAAAAAGAACATAACCAAATCAGTCAGTACAACACTGTGACAGGATAATATCCATGCACCTACAGGGAAGCCCAATTAATACCACTATTATTCAAATTTAGGCACCAACCACTAAAGCCAGTAAGGATGAAATAGAAGAATTCTACCAACTTCTTCAATCTGAAATCGATCAACCATGTAATCAAGATGTATTGATCATTACCAGTGATTGGAATGCAAAGGTTGGGAACAAAGAGGAAGGATCAGCAGTTGGAAAATATGGCCTTGGTGATAGAAATGATGCTGTAGAACGCATGATAGAATTCTGCAAATACATTCTTTAGATAGCATAATAGGTGACTATACACATGGACCTCACCAGATGGAATACATAGAAATCAAACTGACTACATCTGAGGAAAGAGATAATGGAAAAGCTCCATAACATCAGTGAAAACAAGGCCGGGGCAGACTGTGAAACAGACCATCAACTACTCATATGTAAATTCAAACTGAAGTTGAAGAAAATGAAAAGAAGTCCACAAGAGCCAAAATATGACCTTAACTATATCTCACCTGAATTTAGAGATCATCAGAAGAACAGAATTTAATACATTAAACACTAAAGACCAAAGATCAGAAGAGTTGTGGGATGACATTAAGAATATTATACAAGAAGAAAGCAAAAAATCATTGAGAAGACAAGAAGGAAAAGGTCAAAATGGATGTCCGAAGAGATACAGAAATTTGCTCTCCATCGTAGAGATGCTAAAGCAAATGGAAGAAATGAAGAGGTCCAAGAGCTGAACAGAAAATTTCAATGATCAGCTTGAGAAGATAAAGCCAAATATTACAATAAAATGTGCAAAGATCTGGAATCAGAAAACCAAAAAGGAAGAACATGCTCAGCATTTCTCAAGCTGGGGGAACTGACGAAAACATTCAAGCCTTGACTTTCATTATTGAAAGATTCTCTGGGCAAACTATTGAATGATGCAGTAAACATCAAGAGAAGATGAAAGGAATACACAGAGTCACTGTACCAAAAGGAAATGGTTAATGTTCATCCATTTCAAGAGGTAGCATATGATCAAGATCCAATGATACTGGAAGAGGAAGTCCAAGGTGCACTGAAGGAACTGGCAAAGAACAAGGCACCAGGAATTGAGGGAGTAAAAATTGAAATCTCTCAAGAAAGTGAGGTAGCACAGGAGGCACTCACTCATCTCTGCCAAGAAATTTGGAAAACAACTATCTGGGTGACTGATTGGAAGACATCCATATTTGTGACCATTCCAAAGAGAGGTGACCCAACGGAATGCGGAAATCATTGGACAATCTCTTTGATATCCCATGAGAGTAAAGTATTACTAAAGGTAATACAGAAACAATGCAAGCATACATTGACAGAGAACTTCCTGAGGTTCAATCCGGGTTCAGAAGAGGCCATGGAACGAGGGATATCATTGCTGTTGTCTAATGGATCTTGGCTGAAGGCAGAGAATATTAGAAAGATGTTTACCTGTGCTTTGTTGAGTACACAAAGATTTTTGATTGTGTGGATCATGACAAGCTATGGACAACATTGTGAAGTATGAGTATTCCAGAACACTTAATTGTGCTCATAAGGA
>NW_006408636.1:7253709-7255179 GCF_000296735.1 Chrysochloris asiatica | reverse complement strand
GGAAAAAACAATTACAAACTTTATATGGAAAGGAAAGACACCCAGGATAAGCAAAGCACTGCTTAAGAAGAAGAATAAGGTTGGAGGCCTGTCACTTCCTGACTTCAAAATTTACTACACGGCTACAGTGGTCAAAACAGCTTGGTACTGGTACAATAAAAGATACATAGATCAATGGAAGAGTAGAGAATCCAGAAATTAACACATCTACATAGAGCCAACTGATTTTTGACAAAGCACCTAAATATCTCACATGGGGAGGTGATAGTCTTTTCAACAAATGGTGCTGGCAGAACTAGAAAACGATATGCAAAAGATTGAAACAAGACTTTCACCTCACACCTTATACAAAAACCAGCTCAGCATGGATTAAGGACCTAAATGTGAATCCAAGAATTATGAAGGCCATCAATGAAAAAATAGAGACAAATGTGAGGGCACTAATTCAGGGAATACACAGACTACAAAACATTTTTAAAACCACACAAACAAAAGTAGACAAAAGAGATGAGTGGGACATACTGAAAATTAAAAACTTATGTGCCTCAAAAGACTTCACCAGAAGTGTAAAAAGGGAACCCACAGAATGGGAAAAAATCTTTTGCAATGACATATCAGACAAGGGACTCATTTCTAAAATATATAGGAAATTACAACACCTCTACAAGAAGAAGACAAATAACCCAATTAAAAAGTGGGCACAGGACTTGAACAGACACTTCACCAAGGAAGAGATCTGGGCACCCAACAAACATATGCAGAAATGTTCACGATCACTAGCCATTAGAGAGATGCAAATCAAAACAACAATGAGATATCATCTTACATCAACAATAACAGCAAAGATGAAAAATGTAGAGGACAATAAATGCTGGCGGGGATGTGGAGAGTCTGGGACACTCCTGCAGTACTGGTGGGACTGCAAAATGGTCCAACCTCTCTGGAAAGCAATATGGCATTTCCTCAGAAGGTTGAAAATAGAAATACCTTATGATTCATCAATTCCTCTACTTGGTATTTACTCACAAGAATAAAGAGCCACATTCCGAGAAGATATATGCACACCAATGTTCATAGCAGCACTATTTACAATAACAAAAAGATGGAGGCAGCCAAAGTGCCCATCAACTGAAGAATGGATAAACAAACGTGGCACATACACACAATGGAATACTATACTACTTTGAAGAACAACAAGGAAGCTGCAAGCCACCGCATAACATGGATGAACCTTGAGGGCATTATGTTGAGTGAAATTGTTGTTGTTGTTGTTGTTGTTAAGTGCCGTCGAGTCTGTTCCCACCCATGGCGACCCTGTACAGGGTTTCCGAGGGTGTAAATCCTTACGGGAGTAGAAAGCCTCATTTTTCTCCCGCGGAGCGGCTGGTAGTTTCGAACCGCTGACCTTAAGGTTCGCAGCCAGATTCATAACCACTACACTACAAGAGCTCCTTTGAGTGAAATGAGTCA
>NW_006408636.1:7250862-7252257 GCF_000296735.1 Chrysochloris asiatica | reverse complement strand
TTGGAAATGTAAAGGTAGATATTTTATAGCAAGGGGGGGAGTGATTAACTTTTCAGTCTAGGAGTGGAGTTCCCTAGGACCATCAAGGGAGAAGAGCAGAGAGCAGGACCCTACCCAGAGAAGCAGTGATGCCTGAAATGGGGCCAGAGATGATGACGTGGAGCGATGGAGCAGCTGGAGACTTTAGATCCACAGAGGGAGAGGGACTGTGTGCTAAAGACCTGTGGGGCACGGGGGACGGATTGCATGGAGGGGATTGTAACCATGGCAATGAGACGATATATGATAGAATGAATGTAAAACCAATGTTCTCCTATGTAAACTATCACATAATTCACAATAAAACATTAAAAAAAAAAAAAAGATGGAAGGATACATAGAGTACTGTACCAAAAACAAATGGCCTATGTTCAACCACTTCAAGACGTAGCATATGATCAAGAACTAACAGTACTGAAGGAAGAAGTCCAAGCTACACTGAAAGCATTGGTGAAAAACAAGGTTCCTTGAGCTGACGGACTACAAAGGGAAATCTTATAACAAATATATTGATGCCGCACTGGAGAAGCTCACTCATCTGTCAGGAAATTTGGAACTCATCTACCAAGCCAGCCAACTGAAAGAGATCCATATTTATGCCCAGTCCAAAGAGATGTGATCCAAAGGAATATGGAAATAATAAAAAAAAAATCATTAATATCACACACAAGTAGAATTTTGTTGAAGATTATTAAAAATGGTTATATCAATACAACAAAAGGGAACTGCCAGAAATTCAAGATGGATTCAAAAGAAGACATGGAACTAGAGAAATCATTGCTGACATCAGATTGATCTTGGCTGAAAGAAGAGAATATCAGAGAGATGTTTACTTGTGCTTTATTGACAATGTTAAGAGTTTCAACTGCATGGAGCATGACAAACTAGGGATAACATTGTGAGGAATGGCTACTCCAGAACACTTCATTATGCTCAGAAAGAATCTGTACGTAGACCAAGAGGTAGCAGTTTAAACGGAACAAGGGGATAGTTTAAAATCAGTAAAAGGTGTGCACCAGTGTTGCATCCTTTCACCATAATTATTTAATCTGTTTGTTGTTGTTGTTAGGTGCCATCGAGTCGGTACCACTCATAGCAACTCGACACACAACAGAATGAAACATTGCCTGATCCTGGGCCAACCTCACAATTGTTGCCACGCTTTAGCCCATTGTTGCTGCCACTTTACCAATCCATCTCGTTGGGGGTCTTCCTGTTTTTCTTTGACCCTCCACCTTAACAAACATGATATCCTTCTTCTCCAGCAACTGGTCCCTCCTGACAATATGTCTGAAGTATGAGAGATGAAGTTTGGCCATCCTGGCCTCCAAGGAGCACTCTGGCTGCACTTCTTCC
>NW_006408636.1:7244891-7250032 GCF_000296735.1 Chrysochloris asiatica | reverse complement strand
CATATTCTTCCATTTTTGTAAGTCTCTTTTGGTTTCTTGTAGTAGTGTTTTGTAGTTTTCTTTGTATAGGTCCTTTGTTTCTCTGGTTACATTATTCCTAGATATTTCATCCTTTGGGTGGCTATTGTAAATGGTATTGTTTTCCTAATGTCCTTTTCAGCACTGTGGTTTTGGTATAGAGGAATCCAACTGATTTTTGTATGTTGATCTTTGACCCTGCCACTTTGCTAATCCTCCAATGAGGTCTAGTAGCTTTTTTTTACTGAATCTTTGGGGGTTTCTATATAGAGCCATACCAGCTGCAAATAGAGAGAGTTTTACTTCCTCTTTGCCAATTCGGATGCATTTGATTTCCCTGTCTTGCCATATATATAGCTCTTGCTAAGACTTCCAGCACAATATTGAAAAGGAGTGGTGACAAAGGGCATCCTTGCCTGGCTCCTGTTCATAGGGAAGGCTTTCAGTTTCTCTCCATTGAGAGTAATGTAGGCTGTTGGTTTTGTATATATGCTCCTGATTATGCTGAGGAATTTCCCTTCAATTCCTACTTTGTTGAGTATTTTTATCAGGAATGGATGTTGGATTTTGTCAAATGCCTTCTCTGCAACAATCAATATGATCATTTTTTTTTTCTTGTTTATATGGTGAATTACATTGATTGTTTTTCTAATGTTGAACCATCCTGATATGAATCCCACTTGGTCATGATGTATTGTTTTTTTTGATATGCTGCTGGATTCTGTTGGCTAGGATTTTGTTGAGAATTTTGGCATCTATGTTCATGAGGAATATTGGTCTATAGTTTTCTTTCTTAGAGCTGTCCTTCCCTGGTTTGTGTATGAGGGTTATGCTTGCTTCATAAGATGTATTAGGAAGTTTTCCATCCTCCTGTATATTCTGGAATAATTTGAGTAGAATTGGTGACAACTCTTCCCTGAATGTCTGGTAGAACTCACCCGTGAAGCCTTCTGGACCTAGACTTCTTTTGGTTGGGAGTTTTTTGATAACCTGATCAATTTCTTCTATTGTTATGGGTCTGTTCAAGTCTTCTACTTCTCTGTGGGAGTTTAGGTAGGTCATGTATTTCTAAATACGTATCCATCTCTTCTAAGTTTTCAAATTTGTTGGAGTACAACTCTTCATAGTATTCTGTCATTATCCTTTTAATTTCCTTTGGTTCTGTTATGATATTGCCCATGTGGTTTCTAATGCATGTTATTTGTGTCTTCTCCCTCTTTTCTTTTGTTAGGTTTGCCAATGGTTTGTCAATTTTAGTAATCCTTTCAAAGAACAAGCTTCTTGTCCTGTTGATTGTTTCTATAGTTTTCCTGTTTTCTATCTCATTTATTTCTGCTCTGATCTTTATTATTTCTTTTCTTTTGGTGGCTGTAGGTTCCCTCTGTTAGTCTGCTTCTAGTTGCTGGAGATGCTGTGCTAATTTTGATTCTTTCTTCTTTTTGGATGTGTGCATTTATTGCAATAAACTGTCCTCTCAGCACCACTTTGGCCATGTCCCAAAGATTTTGGTATGTTGTGTTTTCGTTTTCATTTGTTTCTAGGAACTTTCTGAATTCACGTTTAATTTCTTCTATTATCCAGTTGCTCTTCAGCAAGGTGTTATTCAGTTTGTATGTATTAAATTTTATTTCCTTGGTCTTCTTATTGTTGACTTTTAATTTTATGGCATTGTGGTCTGAGAAGATGCTTTGTAGTATTTTGATGTTTGTAAATTAATGGCAGCTTGCTTTGTGAGCTAACACATGGTCAATTCTGGAGAAGAATGTGTATTGTGCTGCAATTGGGTTGAATGTTCTGTACACGTCTATGAGGTCAAGTTGGTTGATTGTGTTGTTTAGTTCCTCTATAGTTTTGTGGAGTTTCTTTCTGGTTGTTTTATTACTTTTCGAGAGTGGTGTATTAATATCTCCCACTATAATTGTAGATTAATCTGTTTCTTTCTTCAATTCTAGTAGGGTTTGCTTTATGTATCTTAGTGCTCTTTCATTTAGAGCATAGATGTTAATTATGGTTATGTCATCTTGCTCAATTGACCGTTTAATCATGAGATAGCGTCCTTTATCTCTTATGCTGGTTTTCACCTTAAAGTTTATTTATTTATTTTTTTCCTTAAAGTTTATTGTATCAGAGATTAGTATTGCCACTTCTGCTTGTTTTTTACTGCTGTTAGCTTGGTATATTTTTTTCCATCCTTTAACCTTTAGTCTGTTTTTGTCTTTGTGTGTAAGTTGTGTCTCTTGTAGACAGCATATTGAAGGGTCTTGTTTTCTTATCCATTCAGCCACTCTCTGACTCTTCACTGGTGCATTTAATTGATTGACATTCAGTGTAATTATCGATAAGTATGGATTAACTGTCATTATGTTAGTTTTTTTGTGGTGCTGTTTGTTCCTTTGTTCTGCATGCCTTCTTATGCTGAGTTCATTTTTTGTGCTACTTCTTGTCGGTTTTTCTTAGTTTTAATGTTTCCTTGTTCTGCTTGGATCTTCATTTTCATGGTAAGTTGTGAAGTATTAATTTCCTTTGGGGTTACCCTATCGTCTATTAAATTTTCCCTGCGGTTAAGACAGTCTATTGTATCCTGCAATCTTCTCAACCTCCTCACCACCTGGATCTCTGTGATTGACTGTCCACTGGCCTTTGCTGTGCAGGCAGAGATAAAAGGTCCCAACCAGGTCAACGTTAGGGCTGGGTCCCAGAGTCAGATGTTTTAAGAAGCAGCCTGCGAGTTTCCTCTCTGTACTGCTGGAAGACTGTGGGTGCAATGTTGGACACTTTTGGGGTGTCCTCTTGCCTGCCTGAAGGTATCTGGGCTGGGCAGTGAGGGTGCGACTGAAAAATTAAAAATGAAAGATGAAAAATTGGTCACCACCTCTGCTTGGTTGCAGCCAAGAACAAAATCTTTAATGGAAGAATTACAGCCAGAATGCTCCTTAGAAGGAAGGATGGCAAGACTTCGTCTCTCATACTTTGGATATTTTATCAGGATGGACTAGTCCTTGGAGGACATCATGTTTGGTATAGTCGAGGGTCAGTGAAAAAGAGGAAGACACCCAATGAAATTGCTTGACACACTGGCAGCAGTAGTAGCCTTAAACTTCACAATTGTGAGGATGGGGCAGGACAGGGTATAAGGCCCAACTGCCCTATAAGAAAGGATCAGGCTGAAGTGGGAAATGTTTAGCATCAACAACTCCCCTGGATTCAGAAACCCTCTTCCCCCTTAATTCTGGCTAAACCTGGCTTCTGTAACACTGCTTATGCAAATTCCTCACATCTGAGTGGGCCTGCCTTACTCACAGGATACTGTGGCCAGTGGCCAAGGCTAACCTTGAGAACATCCAGCCAAAGTTAATCTTGAAAACTAACTGTCCCAGCAAATGTACTCCTATCCCCAAGTTAATCTTGAGAAGTAACTGTCCCAGCTGATGTACTCTTAGCCCCCACTCTAACAGCTCATGCATACAACATACCCTTGGTTTGTACAAGATAATGCTAGATTGCCTATGTATAAATACTCTTTGAAAAACTGGGTCGGGGCTGCAGTTTTTCCCATTTTTAGGGAGTCTGTAGTTGCTGGCCAGCTGATAAAGGCTTCCTTATTGATCCTGAGAGTCTTGAGTGGTCATCTGGGTAAATTGAGGCACAACAAGGGCAGTGTTTTGTTATTTATAGTGTCATTCTGAGTCAGAAATGACTCTAGGTCTTCTAACAATAACAACTTTACCAGCAGGAATGCTGAACCACTGACTGAAACTGGATGGTGGTTTGAACCCACAAGAGGCATCTTGGAAGAAAGGCCTAGTCATCTACTTTTGAAAGGTAACAGTCTTTGAAAATTCTAAGACTCACAATTTTACTCTGACATATTTTAATTTAACTCATGGGGTTGCCATGAGTTAGAACTGACTTGATGGTAAGCAATAACTGGAACTTTTCCAGTAGCTAAACCAGAAAACTGGATTTTCTTACCTCCTCAGTTTTCCGTCTGAGTACACTGGACTGTTTCTGGAAGTTTCTTTCAAGTTTGAGCAGTTCATATTGCCTCTTACGTTCCTAAGAAGGGAAAGGGGGGAGAGTCAGATTTTAATTGCTATAGTCAGCTAAAATAAAACCTTAAAACTATATGAATAACTTTAAACATAGAATCAGCAGAAAGTCAATTCCTATGAAGTTGAGATCAGACATACCTCCACTCTCCAATCCCTTCATCAGTTCTGACACCAGTCATCCCTCCTATGACCCTCAATTCTTCTCAGCTGCATTCAAAAATCCATTGCAATGGTTACACAGAACTCACAGGATACAAGTCAGGATTAGGATTAACAGGCTACAACTCAAGATCAGGATGAATGCAGGCAGTCTCCCTTTTTCAGTGTAAGACTACTCTCTCAGCTCCTCTCAGCTCTGTAGGCTTCCTCTTGGGTCCCCTGAGGAAATATCCTCTTAGGTCCCTAAGGATAGGTTCCTCTTGGTTCTGTCATCTGTCACCACCAACTCTGGAGGAAGGTCCCTTCTGGGCCTGTTGTATTCTTCTATGTTTCTAGTCCTTGACTTATATAACACTTCCTCTAGGGGGTTCCTTTCTTTTTTTCTCCTTTTCCTTTTGCTTCTTTATGTCTCAAAAAATCTCTGTGGGGTTGGCTTTATACATATATATATATACAAATTCCTTGCCAATTTCAAAGCATGGTCCCTCCTATCAAGGCCACAAACTGATAAAACCCTTGGTTGGTAAGCCACAGATACTTCATTTGCATAGTATATTGGCCAATCCCTGCAAGGTGAATCCCAATAATAGGGTAGGCTTCAGAGTAGGACCAGACAAAAAATACCAAACCTCATGTTTTCAGCTTACCCAAGAAATGTCTAAAAACTTGGATAAAAGTCACAAACCCTCTGGGGTAGAAACCTTGGGCAAAAATCTCTCAAGCTGTTTATCCAAATATTCAAAGCAAAAGGTTACATAAAGGAACTCATTTCACCACAGTAAACAGAGACGTTTAAGATACCCTCAAAACATTCTATGAATTGAATTGTATTCCCACAAAAACTATGATGATGGATGAACCTTGAGGGCATTATGTTAAGTGAAATTAGTCAGTCACAAAAAGAGAAATACT
>NW_006408636.1:7232329-7243186 GCF_000296735.1 Chrysochloris asiatica | reverse complement strand
AGCAGCTGGAGACTTTAGATCCAGAGAGGGAGAGCGACTGTGTGCTGAAGACCTGGGGGGTACGGGGGTAAAGATTGCAGGCTATACCCTTTGGTTGGTTGATGATGCATGTAGGGGACTGTAACCATGGCAATGAGATGATATACGATAGAATGAATGTAAAATTAGTGTTCTCCCATGTAAACTATCAAATAATTCACAATAAAACATTTAAGAAAAAAAAAAAAAACTATGTTGAAGTTCTAACCTCTGCACCTGTGAATATGACATTGCTTGGGGAAAAAGGGTCTTTATTTGAACAAATTATCAGTTATGTCATAGACAGAGTAGGGTGCATCCTAGTTCTAATCCCATCTGAGTGGTGTCTTATAAAAAGGGAAATTGAAAAGTGCCATGTGATGATGGAGGCAGATGTATCTATAAATGCTAAGGAATGATGGCAGCCACCAGAAATTAGGCTAGAGGGATGTAACATTTTTTAAACCCCCAAGAGGTACCAAAATGGCTGAGACCCTGGTTTGGACTTTTAGCCTTCAGCACTTGGAGAAAACAAATTTTGCTCTTTAAAGCTATCCACTTTGTGGTATTTTGTTATGGTAACCCTAAGAAACTAAGACAAGATGTAAGGCTAAAAATTAGTTGCCGTAGTTGTGTAGATGGGAGGCAATTTTCTCTTTTGACTTACCATTCTGGCTAAAAAGAATTTTTATACATTACCTTTGTGATAGCTTTTCTTTTTTTTTAATGTTGTTGAAAACATACACAGGAAAACATGTAATTCAAGTTTCTATGTGTATAATTTAGTGACATGGATTATATTCTTCAAGCTGTTCTTCCCTCATTAACATAAAGTCATTGCTCCCTAAGGTTTCTATCAAATCTTTGGAGCTGCTGTTGTCAATTTGATCCCATACAGATATTTGTTAATAGAATATTATGCTCAAGCTGGACATTCTTTACTATTAAGCTGAACAACTGTTTGGTTTAAAGAAGACTTCAGGGAATATTTTTATTCTAAGGTTTAAAGATGTGGCCAAATTCTAGAAGCCTCAGTCATGAGTCAGCTTTTATAAACATCATAGCATGTGAAGGCTGGAAGGAAACTTCAAGATCACCTAACGAACTACACATAGGTAGTTATTTATAGAGTTGAGACTTATGTCTCTCTCTGTACTCTTTCTAGCTCAAATCTACCAGTCCATCAACCATAAGATCCAGGAGATTGGCAAAAAGGAGAAGAACCACCATACAGTCAACCACCTAAGAAACTAAGGGAACATGCAGCTAAAGGAAAATTTATTCAATACTGATCACAACCATGTTATTACTGAATATACCATCTCTGCTTGGAGATTAAAGATAAAGGAGAACAAGAAACATCATGGGATATCATCTACTTCAACTGAGCATGTAATTTTTAACTATTTTGATTTTTTGGCTCCTTCCCTATTCTCTTAATCCATTAAACTCTTTCTAGCGTCACATGCTCCTTATCCAATCAGGATAACACGATCAATTATCTTAGCCATCTCATTGCCAATATACAACAATTCCTTTTATTCAACCAGTATATTTATTTGACCATCTGCTACCTACCACGGAGTACCACATGTCTGGGATACAAAGAAAAACATGACAGGATTGTTACTCTTACAGAACCTCAAACAACATGCAATAGTCACAATAAAACATGATGTGTGTTAGGATATGAGAAGGCCCTGAAATTAAAAAAAACACACAACCAGGAGTCTAAGCTAGTTTAATGATTAGAGGAAAATCCAACACTCTTCTCTCAGCACAAACTTCTTGAAAAAGATGTTTTGTGCTTCCAGTTTTTATTACCACTCATTCTATACACACCATGTAATTATTTCTCAATATTCTCCAGAAATGATCTCCTATGCAACGGTCTTTTACATTCTCTAACTCCTTTAACCTTTCTCTTGGCATCTGCACTCCCAATAACCTTCCCACACCATTCCATTTTTTACTTTTCATTGCCTTCTTTTAATTCTCATATATGAAATTTTATAGAAATGGAGATGACAGGTACATGAGGTTCACTGGGCGGGATTTGAAGGTGAGTCTTCTGCACAGAAGGTTAAGAATTCTACCTCTATAATGTTGTTGTTGTTAAGTGCCGTCGAGTCGGTTCCGACCTATAGCGACCCTGTACAGGGTTTCCGAGGGTGTAAATCTTTACGGGAGTAGAAAGTCTCATCTTTCTCCCGTGGAGCTGCTGATAGTTTCGAACCGCTGACCTTAAGGTTCGCAGTCCGATTCGTAACCACTACGCTACCAGAACTCCTTTATAATAGAAAGTTATATAATTAAATGTGCTTAAAACCTGGAGCTAGAAAATAAAAAGAGAAGTACATTTCTCAAGCTGATGTTGTTGTTGTTAAGTGACATCAAGTCGGTTCCGACTCACAGTGACCCTGTATAGAGTTTCTGAGGAGCAACTGGTGGGTTTGAACTGCCAACCTGTGGTTCACAGTCCAGCGCTGATCCTACAGTGCCACACCATGAGTCCACTAGAAGATAAACTTCAAGCCTTGACTTGCAGTACTAAAGGATTCCATGGGTGAAATATTAAATGATTTGATACAGGGAGAATCAAAAGAAGATGGAAAGAATACACAGAGAGTTAGGGGGTGGTATAACAAGGTAGATATGGGAATACTGAAACAGGTTTGCATCGGTTAAATGGGACAGAGGTAAATAGTGATGCATACTCAACCTTGGAACAACAGGGCTCTGTGAAACAGGGATCTAGGCATAGTATGAAGAGGGGTAATAATACTAAGATGCTTGACTGTCTTATGGATATTGGTTTCCTTTGCCTACTATTGTAAAACAGACACTTGAGTGAGACAGAAAGGAATATTGGGAAACATGATTGCAGAAAGCCTGTAAGCCTGTCTTTTGCTTATAACTGATTAGAATACCTAAAAGGGGTTCTACAACTTGCTCAGTGAAACAGGCTTCTTGTGGAGCCTTTGCAGAGTATAGGACCTTAGGTGGAATCCTGAGTCCCATCCAGGACCTTGTGAGGTGGGACATTCCTAGTAGACAGGACAAGCAGACCAGCCTGGAACAGCTAGAAAAACAGACGATACATCTTCAAAGAAAGATCATCAAGATAAACCCCAAACAAAAATAGCAGTATGATTGGTTACTACAAGCACAAGCAAGTTGTATGCCAGGAAGACATCAAGCCAAACAATCAAGTTCCTTCAGGACAACACCTCCCTAAGACTGAAATTGAAAGGGAACACATGAGCAGGCATGTAAGCTTGCTGGCGACCACATTGGTCTACTGGTGAGTGGTAGAGGGGGAAAGGCAATGAAATGGGCTGAGTTCAACCACGTTCCATAGACTCTCATTGACTTGGAGATGAGTGAGAGAAGAGGAAGAGCTGGTGTGGTGAGACCTGAGGACACCTTAGCCCTCAGAAGAGGACATAGCTACGGAGGGCTAGACCTGAGAGTGTAGCATCCATCTGATGTGAAGTAAGGGGAGATGCACAAGAACACCCATACTTGCAGATAGTACTCATTTGACCTAACCTTGATGGCTTCGTAGAAGTTTTATAACAAAAACGAGGGAATGTTTAATCTTACAGTCCAGAAACAGAGGATCCTATGACCATCAAGGGAGAAGAGCACAACAGAATGAGGGTCCTTATCCAGAGAAGCAGCATCATAAGAGATGGAGGCAGAGAGGGGGACATGGAGAGAAGAAGCATCTGAGGACTCTAAGTTCATGGAATTAGAGGGACTGAGAGCTGGCGGCAGGAGGCAGGCTAGCAGAATGTGCCCTTTGGTGGTTTAAATTATATATAACTGAGTAAGGAGTTCTGGTAGCATAGTGGTTACGAGTCGGGCTGCTAACCTCAAGGTCAGCAGTTCGAAACTACCAGCTGGAGAAAGATGAGGCTTTCCGCTCCTGTAAAGATTTACATCCTCAGAAACCCTGTACAGGGCCGCTATGAGTTAGAACCGACTCCATGACATACCACCACCACCATATAACTGAGTGTTCAAAAAAAAAAAGAGCTAAAATGAATATAGAGATATAGAGATTATAATCATGATGCTGTAGGTTAATGCGCCAGACTGCAAGCCTTCACACTGCAAGGTTGGCAGTTCAAGCTCACCAGCTGCTCCTCGGAAACCCTATACAAGGTTGCTATGGGTCAGAATCGACTAGACAGCACTTAACAAAAATGAAACAAAGTATATGATTTGTTGAACGTAAACTGATGATCTGCCCTGTAAACTTTCACTCAATTCACAATAAAAACTTAAAAATCAAAACCAAAAAATATGATGAACAGTTGAAAATGCTAAAAAAGCAAAACAAAACAAACAAGCAAACAAACACAGAGTCACTATATCAAAAAGAACTGGACAATGTTTAACCATTTCAGGAGATAGCATATGATCACGAATCAATGGTATTTAAGGATGAAATCCAAGTGGCACAAAAGGCTTCAGCCGAACAAAAGAAAACAAAAAGCCTTCAGCAGTTGACAGCTGAGACACTGAGATGTTGTAACAAACCAATACAACACTGAAGGTGCTCATTTGTCTATGCCAAGAAATACAGTAGAGGAAATGAACAAAGGACAACTTTGCTGACATAAGATGTATCCTGGCTGAAAGAACGTAATACCAGAAACATGTTTACTGTGTTTTATTCACTCTGCAAAGGCATTTGACTATGTGAATCATGACAAATTAAGGATATCACTGTGAAGAATGGGAATTCCAGAATACTTCATTGTGCTCCAATAGAACCCGTACAAAGCCAATAGGCAATCGTTTGGACTGGGTACTGTGTATTTTAAAATCAGGTCAGATTTGCACTATGCTCACCATATTTACTCAATATGTATTCTGAGAAAATAATCAGAGAGGCTGGACTATATGAATATTAATGAACCCTAAGGATTGGAGGGAAGTCCTGATGTGGCACTGTGGGCTAATGCGACAGACTGCAAAGTCATTTGAACTGCAAGCTCAGTGGTTCAAGCTTACCAGCTGCTCCATGTAAATCCTATACAGGGTCACTATGGGTCAGAATCGATTTGACAGCACTTAACAACAACAACAACAACAAGGACTGGAGTAAGACTAACAAAATGCGAAATGCAGATAACAAAACCTTGCTTTCTAATAGAGAAAAGCACAATTGATTAACTGATGAAAATTAAAGACTAGAGCCTTCGGTATGAATTGCACCTCAACATAAAACAAAAATCCTCACAACCGGACCAATAAACACCATGATAAAGGGATGAAACATGGACATTGTCAAGAATTTCACTGTACTTGGATCCATAACCCACATTCATGGAAGCAGCAGTCAAAAAATCAAACTAAGTATTGCACTGGGAAAACCAACTGCAAAAGACTTGATTTAAGTGTTAAAAAGTAGAAATGTCACTTTAAATACTAAGGTACACCATGGTATTTTAGCATGTGAAAACTGGACAAAGAGTAAGAATTGATACCTTTGAATTATGGTGTTGGCAAAAGATATCAAATATACCATGGACTGCCAAAAAGAAAGAACAAATCTGTCTTGGAAGAAGTATCCACAAGGTTCCTTTGAAGAGAGGATAGGGAGACTTTGTCTCACATACTTTGGACATACTATCTGGAAAGACCAATCCCTAGAGAATTACATCATGCTTGGTAAAATGGAATGTTAAAGAAAATGAGGAAGCCCCTCAATGAGATGGGTTGTCAAAGTGATTACAACAAAGGGTTCAAACATAGTAATGATAGTGAGGATGGAAAAGGACCATTGTGCATGGGGTCGCTATGAATTGAGGCTGACATGACAGCATCTAACAACAGCATATATAAAATGAAGGTTTTCATTTTAACCTTATTTTTCTCTGTGATCTCATTATACTCATGGCTTCAATTTTCACCTGTATGCAGATAATGCCCTAATTATCAAGTTCAACCTCAGCATCTCCCTATAAATATAGGCTAACTATCCAGTATCTTTTAGGTCTCTGCATCCAAAAAATTATTTTCCTAAAGCTAACATAATTCCTAGAAACCAGCTCTTTCCTCATTTAAGTCACTCAAAGTACCAGAGAGATTTATGACTCTATTTCTTCAGTTTTCAAAAGCAGATTTTGCGCTCAATACCATCACAACCGGAGTCCTGGTGTGGTGCTGTGGGATAAAGCACTAGAACAAATGGTTGGTTTAAACACACCAGTTGCTCCAGTGAAGCCTTGTTCACTGGATACGCTGTAGCCCCATTTTAGGTATTCCAATCAGTCATAGGCAGAAGACGGACTTACAAGCCTTCTAGTGTGGTGTTTCTGACTATTCCTTTCTCTCCCTCTCCAGTGTCTACTCTATATTATAATGCAAGCTTCAACCCTCCATTTTACCAAACATGATATCCTTATCCAGTGACTGGTCCTCCTGACAATATATCTGAAGTAGAGAGACGAAGTCTGGCCATCCTGGCTTCCAAGGAGCACTCTGCTATACTTCTTCCAACACAGATCTGTTTGTTCTTTTGGCAGTCCATGATACTTTCAATAGTTTCCTCCAACACCATAATTCAAATGCATTAGTTCTTCTATGGTCTTCCGTATTCATTGTCCAACTTTAGTATGCATATGAGGTTACTGAAAATACTAAGTGTGCCTTAGTCCTTAAACTGACATCTTTGCTCTTCAACACTCTATAAGGACTTGTGAAGCAGATTTGTGTAATGCAATATGTTGTTTGAATTCTTGACTGCTGCTTCCATGAGTGTTGATGGTTGATTCAAGAAAATGAAGTCTCTGACAACTTCAACCTTTTCTCCATTGTTAAGAATGTTTTTTTTTATTGGTCTAGTGGTGAGGATTTTTGCTTTCTTTACATTGAAATGCAATCCATACCGAAGGCAGTGATCTTTAATCTTCATCTGTAAGTATTTTAATTTCTCTTCACTTTCAGCAAGCAAGGTTGTATCATCTGCTTATCACAGGTTGTTAATGAGTTTTCCTTTAATCCCGATACCATGTTTTTCTTCATCCAATCCAGCTTCTCAAATTATTTGCTCAACATACAGATTGAATGGGTATGGTGAAAGAATACAATCCTGACACACACCTTTCCTAATTTTAAACCATTTGGTGTTAGCCTGTTCTGTTCGAACAACTGCCTCTTGGTCTATGTACAAGTTCTTCATGAGTACAATTAAGTGTTCCAAAATCTCATACTTCGAAATGTTGTCCATAGCTTGTCATGATCCACACAATCGAAAGTCTTTGCATAGTCAATAAAGCACAGGTCAACATCTTTCTGATATTCTCTGTTTTCAGCCAAGATCCATCTGACGCCAGCAATGATATCCCCCATTCCACCTCTTCTGAATCCAGCTTGAATCTCTGGAAGTTCTATGTCAATGTATGGTTGCAATCGTTTCTGTATTACCTTTAGTAAAACTTTACTCTCATGGGATATCAAACATATTGTCTGATGATTTCTGCATTCTGTTGGGTTACCTCTCTTTGGAATGGGCACAAATCCAATCAGTTGGTCAAATTTCTTCGCATAGATGAGTGAGCACCTCTAGCGCCACCTAACTTTTTTGAAAGATTTAAATTTGTATTCCATCAATTCCCAGTGCATTGATCTTTGCCAATGCCTTCAATGTACCTTGGACATCTTCCTTCAGGATCATTGGCTTTTGATCATATGCTACCTCTTGAAATGGTTGAATATTGACCATTTTTGTTTGGTACAGTGACTCTATGAAATCCTTCCATCTTCTTTTGATGCTTTTTGTATAATTCAGTAATTTGCCCAGTGAATCCTTCAATATTGCAAGTTGAGGTTTGAAATTTTTTCTTGAGTTCCCTCAGCTTGACAAATGCTGAGTGTGTTCTTCCCTTTTGGTTTTCTAACTCCAGGTCTTTGCACATTTCATTATAATATTTGACTTTGTTCTCGAGCTGACCTTTGAAATTTTCTGTTCAACTCTTGTATCTCCTCATTTCTTCTATTTGTTTTAGCATCTTTACGCTGGAAAGCAAGTTTCAGAGTCTCTTCTGACATCCATTATGGTCATTTCCTTCTTTCTTGTTTTCTTAATGACCTTTTGCTTTCTTCCTGTATGGTGTTCTTGATGTCATCCCACAACTCTTCTAGTCTTTGGTCTTTAGTGTCTAATGCATCAAATCTGTTCTTGAGATGATATCTAAAATCAGGTGGGATATATTAATGGCCATATTTTAGCTCTCATGGACTTGCTTTCATTTCCTTCAACTTCAGCCTGAATTTGCATATGAGCAATTGATGGTCTGTTTTACAATCTGTCCCTGGACTTGTTTTGGCTGATGATATGGAGCTATTCCACCATCTTTTTCCACAAATTTAGTCAATTTGATTTTTATGCATTCCATCTGGTGAGGTCCATGTGTATAGTTGTCTTTTATGTTGTTTACAAAAGGTATTTGAAACAAATCACTGGCATTGCAGAATTCTATCAAGCAATTCCAGCATCATTTCTATCACCAAGGTCATATTTTCCAAGTACTGATCCTTCCTCTTTGTTTCCAACCTTTGTATTTCAATCGCCAGTAATTATAAACCAAAAACAAATAAGGAAAAGTACTTAACAAACATTGATAGAGTGTTCACTATATGCAAGTCACTGTTCTAACCCATGGGAATGCATAATGAACTAAACAAAGATCCCTGCCAATATAAAGTACATATTCTTGCAAAATATAAAAATGTCACTTCACAGGTGTGCCTGTTTCTTTTTTTTAATAAAGTGTTGTTGTTGTTCTTGTTGTTAAGTGCCATCCAGTTGGTTCCAACCCATAGCAACCCTGTATAGGGTTTCCAAAGAGCAGCTGGTGAGCTTGAACTGCCCATCTTGCTGTTCAAAGTGACTTAGAAGCCCAGTGCATTAACCCATAGTGCCACACCAGGAGTTACTGAGATATAATTCACATAACATACAATTTAATTCTTTACAGTGCAATTCAATGGATTTTAGTATATTTAAAGAGTCGATGCACCCATTACTACAATCAACTTTAGAACATTTCATTACCCCAATATGAAATTCTATAGACTGGACCTGGTGCAGCAATCTTGAGCAAATGTTTGTTTCAGAGACAAGAAAACAAACTTGCATTGCAGAAACATACCTGTGCCTCACAGAGACAAAGGTGTGATTTTTTTTTTGTTGTTCCCAATCCCCTCTTGACCAGAGGCAAGTTGGGCTTCTACCAGCATATATCCCAAAGGCAGCAACTGCTTTCTAGGAAGTTTGGGCCACACAAAGGTGAATTTTGAGGTTGTGAGTTCCACTGAAGCAGGGAGGAGCTATATGCAGTAACCCCTCTTGGGTGGGCCCTTTATTACCATTCATATTCAATATTGTTGGAAGTCTTAACAAGAGCTATAAGGCAAGAAAGGGAAATTAAAGGTATCCAAATTGGCAAAGAAGAAGTAAAACTCTTTCTATTCACAGATGTTATGATCCTATATGTAGAAAATCCCAAAGATTTGGTAAGAAAATTGTTGGAACACATTGAAAGATTCAGTAAAGTGGCAGGGTTCAAAATCAATATACTAAGAATCAGTTGGATTCCTCTATACTAATAAAGACAGCAATAAAAAGGAAATTAATAAAACAATACCATTTACAATAGCCATCCAAAGGATGAAATACTTAGGGATGAATCTTGCCAGAGAAACAAAAGACTTATTTATACAAAGAAAACTATAAAATACTACTACAAGAAACCAAAAGAGATTTACAAAAATGGAAGAATATACCATGATCATGGATAGTGATTGTGAAAATGTCAATACTACCCAAAGCAATCTACAGATATAAACCAATCCCAATCCAGATTTCAACATCATTCTTTAAAAAGATGGAAAAAATGATCACAAACTACATGGAAATGAAAGAGACATCAGATAAGTAAAGCACTGCTTAAGAACAACACCAAAGTTGCAGGCCTCTCATTCCCTGATCTCAAAATTTACTGAACAGCCACAGTGGTCAAAACCGTCTGCTACTGGTAAAACAAAAGATCCATAGATCAATGGAAAAGAATTGAGAACCCAGAAGTAAATCCATCCACATACTGTCAGATGATCATTGACAAACAGCCAAAACACATTAAATGATTGGGCAGAGGTAGTGTCTACAACAATTGGTACTGGTAAAACTGGATATCTATTTGCAGAAGAATGAAACAAGACCCATACCTCACACCACCTGCAAAAACAAACTCAACATAGATCAAAGACCTAAGTGTAAAATCTAGAATTATAAAGATCATCAATGAAACAATAAGGACAAACATAACAGGGGCTCTAGTACATGACATAAATACACTATCAAACATTACAAAAATTAAACAAATATCAGAAGACAAAATTGATGACTGGGACCTCCTATAAATTAGACACATATGTGCATCAAAAGATTTATCCAAAAGAGTAAAAAAGAAGCCCACAGAACGGGAATTTTTTTTTGCAATAACTTATCTGACAAGGGACTAATAGCTAAAATTCACAGAAAACTACAACACGTCTACAAGAAAAAGACAAATAACCCAATTTAAAAATGGGCACTGGAGAGAATAAACAAGATGGCGGATAGGGTGGAAGTGGAGTAAAGAGTTCCACCAGCAACAACACAGAATACCTGACCAAGAAGTCTCAGGGGATGGTCCCAGAACTTTGAACCACATATAAAGGAATATTTAGAAGGCTGGAAGACTTACAGCTGGGGGAAATTGTGGCAGAAGCAAGAAATCCATTGATTTCTAGTCCAGGATGCTCAGCTGCTCCAGGTAC
>NW_006408636.1:7206412-7229258 GCF_000296735.1 Chrysochloris asiatica | reverse complement strand
GGGCACTGGACATGAACAGACCTTCCACTAAGAAAGACATTCAGGCAACCAACAAACACATGATGAAATATTCATGATCATTAGCCACCAGAGAGAGGCAAATCAAAACAAAGAGATATCATCTCATGCCAGCATTAATAGCAAAGTTAAAACAAACAGAAAACAACAAATCATGCCAAGGGTGTGGAGAGACTGTGAACCCCCTACATTGCTGGTGGAACTATAAAATGATTCATTCACTCTGGAAAATGGTATGGCATTCCCTCAGAAAGTCGGAAATAGAAATACCTTATAACTCAACAATCTCTTTATTGGGTATACATTCAAAAGAAATAAGAGCCAAGGCAAAAGTAGCTATGTGTATAACATCATCCGCTGCAGCACTATTCACAATAATAAAAAGATGGAGACAGCCTAAGTGCCCATCACTGAAAGAATGGGTAAATAAACTTTGTTACATACACACAATGGAATAGTATGCAACATTTAAGAATGATGATGATTCTGCAAAACACCTCATAACATGGATGAACCTGAAGGACATTAAGCTGAGTGAATTCAATCATGAAAGGACAAATATTGTATTAGAACATTTGTTTAAAACCTTAAGATTTTCTTAAGAAACATTCTTTGATGTTACCAGGAGTGGGAGGGAGTAGGGAGTAATTCACTGGCTACAGGGTAGACACATGTTGGCTAGAGTGACAGGGAGGGCAATATACAATAAGAGTACAGGTGTCAGAATGATGAAGATAGGTAAAGACACAGGGAGGTATGCATGGGCTAAAGGGTATATAGGAAAATAGTGATATATACACGACCTTGGAAGAATGTTCTATATGTAGATTGATGGATTGAGACATAGGCTGAATGGGTAAGGGAGGAAGAGTGGGAGATATGTATATATGTATATATATACACACACAGGGCATAATAAATGGTGAAGAAATTGATTCTGTCATGGATTTCATTTTACTTGGATCAATAATCAACACTCATAGAAATAACAGTCAAGAAATCAAATGACATATTGAATTGGGTAAATCTGCTGCAAAAGACCTCTTTAAAAGATGTCACTTTGATGACCAAAGTGTGCACTACTCAAGCCATGGTATTTTCAATGATCTCATATGCATGTGAAAAATGGATGATGTTCCCTAGAAGCAAGGATGGAAAGACTTTGTCTCGCTCACTTTGGACACACCAGGAGAAGGGATCAATTGTTGGAGAAGAACATGTTAGGTAAAGCAGAATGTCAGTGAAAAAGAGGGAAACCCCTCAATAATGATAGACTGACAAGGTGATTGTAACAATGAGCTCAATCAAACACAGAAAAGACTGTGAGAATAGGGACAGGACCAGGTATCATTTTGTTCTGTTATATGAGGGGCTTCAAAACAATTATGGAAAAATTCTGTTATCTTTAAACTCCATTTTTCCATGAACTTTTAAGTCTCCCATATATAAGGTCATCGCTATGAGTCAGAGTTGACTCAATGGCACCTTATAACTGATTTTTTTTTTTTAACTTTCTATTGTGAACTGAGTGACAGTTTACAGAGATCATCAATTTTACTATTTACATTCAACAAATCATACACTTTACTTCATCTCAATGATTGCAATTCCTTCAATGTACCATCACTTACTCCATTTCCTCCCAGTTTTTTGTTTTCATTTCCCCTTCTTTCCTAACCCTTCTTCTGAATTTTGTCCTTTTGATCTAGAGTGGCTGACCATTTTATGTGAGTACCTCACTAGTGTTACTGTCCACCTATACACCTACCTATTACTTAACTGAAAATTGAGCCAAGGGGAGAGTTCAGTTCCAGACCTAAAGGGTGACCAAGGGCGACAGACTTGGGGTTCCACTGCTCTCTATCTGATCAGCAAGCCTTTTACTTTATGATTTTGAGTTTTGTTATCAATTTTTACCTACTCGATCCATTCTAAGTAGTTCTGATGTGGTATTGTAGGATAAGCCCTCAACCGAAAGGCCGGTTTGAACCACAAGTTCAGTAGTTCAAACTCACCAGCCACTCTTCTGAAATTCTATACAGGGTCACGATGAGTTGGAACCGACTTGGTGGCATTTAACAACAACCATTCAGTCTAACAACTAATTTTATGTACTGATCTTATATGCTGAACTTATGCTCATTCATTGGTTCTAATAGTTTAGTAGATTCAGTAGGGTTTTCTACAAACAAGATCATGTCATCTGCAAACAGATAACAGTTTTCTTTCTTCCTTTTCAGTCTGGATTGGAAATCAGGGAATTTTTTAAATGTCCTTTATCAGTGTGAAGAAACTTTTCCATTTTTAGTTTCTTGCGTGTTTTTATAAAGAAAGAGTATTGAGCTTTATAAAATGCTTTTTATCTGTGTCTACTGTGGTGCTGTGGGTTAATGTGCTGGACTGCAAAGTCAGGTTGAACCACAAGGTTGGCAGTTCAAGCTCACCAGCAGCTTCTTGGAAACCCTATACAGAATTGCTGTGGGTTGAAACCGACTCGACGGCACTTAACAACATTGAGATAATCAAAATAAGGATTTTTGTGTTTTATTCTATCAATGAGGTGCATTAAAATTTACTTTCAGATATTACACTAATCTTGCATTTTTTTTTATAAACCCCACTTGGTCATGGTGTATCATCCTTCTTATATGTTGCTGGATTCAGTTTAAGGAGTCCTGGTGGTACAGTAAGTCAAGTGCTGGGTTGCTGACCAAAAGGTAGCAGACTGAACCTAATAGCTGCTCTCTCCCTGAGAGAAAAATGAGGCAGTCAGCTTCCATAAAGATCTACAGCCCCGGAAACCCTATGGAGGAATGCTACTCTGTCCTATAGGATTACAATGAATCAAAAACAGCAGTGGGTTTGGTTTTGGTGGATTCAGTTTTCTAGTATTTTGTTAAGAGTTTTTACATTTATACTTATGAGAGTTATTTATTGGCCTTTAACTCCTTTCTAGTGAAGTATTTGGTTTGGGTATTGGGGTAATGTTGACATCACAGATTAGTTAGGAAGCATTCTTTTTGCTTTTATATTTTTGGAAGTGTTTCTGAAAACGTATTAAAAAAAAAAATGTTTGATAGAATTCTCCAATGAAGCCACCTAGGTCTGAGGTTTCTTTGTGAGAAAATTTTAACTGATAATCCAATCTCTTGTGATAAGTCTAGTCAGATTTTCAAATTCTTGAGTCAATTTTGTCAATTTTTGTCTTTCTAGGAATTTGCCCATTTATTTTACATAATTTGATGGCATACAGCTGTTAATAGAATTTCCTTGCAAACCTATGTTTTTTTCAAGACTCATACTAATGTCCGTCCCTTCTTTTATTTCTAAGTTTAGTCATTTGAGTGTTCTCTTTTTTTCTTGGTAAGTCTAACTAAATATTGTCAGTATTGTTGATCCTTTCAAAATACAAACTTCTGGTTTCACTGATTTTCTTTATTGTATTTTCATTCTCTATTTCATTAATATTCAAGCTATTTTTAAAAAAAAACTATTTTCTAGCTTTGGGTTTAGTTTGTTATTCTTTTCTTGTAGCTAAAAGTGGTAAGTTTAGGTCACTGATTTGAGATCTGTTGTTATGAGATTCATCTTTAAGACAAGAGTTTACAGTTATAAGTTTTCCAGTTTTCATCTAAGTACTGCTGTAGTTGTTGCATCCTGAAGATTGTGTTTTGATTTTGTCATCTTAAAGTATTTTCTAATTTCCCTTATAATTTCTTCTTTGACCCATTATTTAGAATTTTGTTGTTTAATTTCCATATATCTGTGAATTTCCCACATTTCTTTCTGTTGATTTTAATACTTTTGGTGGAAAAGGTTTTATAGCGTAACACATGGCTGGAGAAGGTTCCACATGCACTTGAGAAAAATGTGCATCCTGCTGTTGTTAGTTGGTGTTCCATAGATGTCTATTAGGTTTAGCTAACTTAAAGATAATACCTATAAGGAATACTATGAACAATAGTATTACACAACCTAAGTGAAATGCACAGATTCATAAAAGGACAGTAACTATTGAAACTAACTCAAGAAAAAATAGAAAATCTGAATAGACCTATGACAGGATATTAAATTATTAATTCAAAAACTTCCCATAAGCCTTTTGACATTTTTACTTATCTTCTACTTAGTTGCTCTATTCATTATTGAAAAGTAGAATATTGAAGACTCCAACTATTACTGTTGATTTGTCTATGTCTCCCTTCATTTTTATATATTTTTGATTCATGTGTTTTAGGGTACTGTTGTTAAGAGCTTATATGGTTGCAATCGTTACATCATCCTGATGGAGTTTATCATTATAAAATGTCCCTCTCTAGTAACATTTTGTCTTAAAGTCATTTTATTTGACTCAAATATAGCCATTTCAGCTTTTTTATGATTGATGTTTACATGATAGACCTTTCCATATCCCTTTTCTTGCAACTTAGTTATATCTTTGAATGCTTCCTATAGACAGCATACAGTTGGATCTTGATTTTATTTTTTAGCCAGTGTGACAATCTCTGATTTTTTATTAGATTAGCTGAATCCCATTTAATGTTATTATTGATTTGGTTGGATTTATGGCTTTAAGTTTACTTTTTGCTTTCTAGATCTCATGTTTATTGTTTCTATTATTACTTACTGCTTTGTTTTGCATTAAGTGAGTATTTTCTACAGTAACATATTAATTCTTTCATTGGCTATCACTATATTTTTTAGTTACCTTTAAAATTCTCTTTAGAATTTTATTCATTTTTACTTTTTTCAATCTTTTTTACTGTGAATTGATTGAAGGTTTACAGATCAGATTAGATCATCAGTTTTAGATTCAATAAATCATGTACTTTGCTTCCATACAATGATTGAATCCCTTCCATGTATATCACAGAATTCTATTTTAGAATTAGACAAGTTGTACATCTTTTTATTCATTTAAGCAAAGTTTTAAATTTTCAATTTTCTGTAGAACTTCAGTACACGAATAAAAGAAACTGAGTAAATTTCATCTCATCCTTACAATATACTGGAAAATTTCCTGCCCTTGTAAAGTAAAAAGTCCTCTGAAAGTATTTTAAAATCTTAATACTTTCTGTTCCTAAATAGAGGAAACTATTTATATGTGTATGTATATATACACATATCACATAAATATTAGAAACTTTCTCACTTTGACAAAAGAGTACATTGAAATTATGCAACTATCTTTAGAAATCCTGTTAATGAATGGAAGAAATTATATATGTAGTTTTCTCATTCACTCAGTTTTAAAGAAAGATCTTTTCATTGAGTGAAGGTTTACAGAGCAGATCATCAGTTTTAAAATCAACAAATCAAATAGTTCCTTTCATCTCTATGATTACAATACCCTCATTGTAACATCACTTTTCCAACTTTCTCCCTGTGATTCTTGTTTCCTTTATTTCTTCTTTCCCAATCATTCTGAATTTTCTCCTTAGGTAAATGCTGCCCTGTTGATCTCGAATGGTTGATCATTCTATGGTGTGCATACCTTATAGATTTTTTTTGCTCCCCTTTTAGATCTATCAATTGTTTGCTTAAAAAACTGAGGGCAGGGCTGATGAAAAGAGATGTAGATAGGTCTCTTGTGATACAACAGTGAATAACTGTTATCAGGACTGATTGTGAGGATTGGAAATGTAAAGGTAGACGTTTTGTAGCAAAAGGAGGGGAATGATTGACTTTGCAGTCTAGGATGGTCCCTGGGACCATCAAGGGAGAAGAGTGGAGAGCGGGACCCTACCCAAAGAAGCAGTGACTCCAGAGATGGAGGCAGAGACAATGACGTGGAGAAATGGAGTGGCTGGGGACTTTACACCCAGAGAGGGAGAGGGGTTGTGTGCTGATGACCGGGGGGTTGGAGGGGGAGAGGGGAGAAGAGGGGGGCAGGCTTGCAGGGTATATACTCTTTGGTTGGTTGATGATGCATGGAGGGGATTGTAACGATGGCAATGAAACGATATACGATAGGATGAATGTAAAGCTAATGTTCTCCCATGTAAACTATCACACACATAATTCACAATAAAACATTAAAAAAAAAACAAAAAAAAAACTGAGCCAGAAGAATTAGTTCAGTTGCAGACCTTATGGGTTGGTGATTACTCTATCACTTACAGTAAACATCTCAACTTACCAGAATTGGCTTCAGATTTATATTAATTTAATTTCAGTGAAATATAGAAATATTACTTTTACATAGCTCTATTCTTTGTGTGGTAATGTAGGATAAGCACAAGGTTAGCAATTCAAAATCACCAGGTGTTCCTTGGAAACCCTATACAGAGTCACTGAGTTGGAACCTACTTTATAGCAGGTAACAACTACATAGCTCTATTTACTCTTCACTTTTTACATTCTATTGTCATGTATATTACATCTATGTTGCTGTTAACTGCCACTGAGCCAGTTATAATTTCCAAGGAGTGCCTGGTGGGTTTGAACCACTGACCTTGTGGTTTGCAGTCCAGTGCTTATTCTACAGTGCCAAACCAGGACTCTATCTATATGTAACCAAAACTGTACTATAATTATAAATACTACATATAATTTGTCTTTTAAATAAACTGAGAGAAGAAAAGAAAACAAGTATATATTTATAGAGTCTGTATTCACTATTTCTGGTTCTCTTCATTTCTTCCTGTGGATTCATGTCAATATCTGATGACATCGTTCCTCAAATACCTGTGTAGTTTATACTGTTATTGTCCAATATATTACAGTTTTGACATACAACCATCAATAAATATATATACTAATAAATAAACATTTTATACTATTATATATTTTAAATTATTATTATATATAATATTGTTGTTAAGTGCCATCAAGTCAGTTCCAACTCAAACTGACTCTGTATAGGGTTTCTGACAAGAGGCTGGTAGGCTTCAACCACCGGCCTTGAGGTTCAACCCAACCCTATGGTTTAGTGCTCATCCTACAGTGCAACACCAGGAATCCATATGTATGATATTCATAAATAATATCAACAATTATATGTATTTAAATGATCTGGAACGTTGATGTGATGCTATAGAATAATCACTGGATTGTTAAACATAAGGTGAGTGGCTAAAATCCAGCCACTCCTTGGCAATGCTATACAGGGTCATTATAAGTTGGAACTGACTCTACTGTACTTAACAACATTTTATATATATATTCACCTATTTTTTCGCCTTTCTTCTCTTAACTGATTTACACAGCAATGTTTACACAATTGCTTTGCAAATTTCAGATAAGAAAGGAGAATAATACGTAATAATAACTCTCATAAAATAACATACACAATTACCTTTTCTGGTATGTTTTTGTTTTTGCAACTTCAATTTTTTTTTGTGTGTAAACTGTTTTCAGGTTGCAGAAGCTTCTTTAGTATTTCTTGCCAGGCAGGTCTGCTAGCAACAAATTCGCCAAGTTTTTGTTTATCTTACTATCTTTATTTTACCATCATTAAAACAAACAAACAAACATAGTTATGGTCTGTACAAGATTCATTGTTGTTGTTGTTAAGTGTGTTCAGTTGATTCCGACCCATAGCGACCCTGTATAGGGTTTCCAAAGAGCAGCTGGTGAGCTTGAACCACCGACCTTGCAGTTCAAATGACTTTGCAGTCTGATGCATTAGCCCACAGCACCACCTACAAGATTCATAGGTGACAGCTTTTCACTTTCAGTATTTTGAAGATATTTTCCCACAGCTTTCTGACCTCCATTGGTTTTGATGAGAATTCAGTTGCTATTCTTATTGTGGTTGCCTTATATGTGCTGTCTTATCTTGCTGCTGTCAAGTTTTTGTTTTTGTCTTTGAATATTTTGACTGTGATGTATCTGGATATCTTTACATTTATCCTACTTGGAGTTCATTGAGCTTATTGGATGTGTGGTGGTGGTGGTGGTGGTAATGTGCCATGGATCCGGTTCCGACTTATAGCAACCCTGTACAGGGTTTCTGAGGCTATAAATCTTTACAGGAGCAGAAAGCATCATCTTTCTCCCACGGAACAGCTGGTAGTTTCGAACTGCTGACCTTAAGGTTCACAGCCCGATTCGTAACCACTACGCTACCAGAGCTTCTTAAAGGATGTGTAAGTTAACATTTTTCATAAAATTTGGGGAGTTTTAAGCTATTATATCTTTGAATAATTTTTATGCTCTGTTTCACTTATTCCTTCAAGCTACCAGTCTCCTGTTCACTACCAAAATTTCCATTACTTTTCACAGCAACTTTTGCTTAAACTTTCTCAAACTCTGTTCCAAATAATGTAAGTCACCTTGTTGTTAATTGCCATTGAGTTGATTCTGACTCATTGTGACCCTGTAAAGGGTTTCCAAGGAGTGGCTGTTGAGTTTGAACTGCTGATCTGTGGTTCAAACTGACCTTGTGGCCCAGTGCTTTATCTCACAGTACCACGACTTAGGGAGAACTATATTCCTACGGCCTGCCTCTTCCTCTGTACAGAACCTCTGTACCACTGCTCAGGACATGGGGACCGGAACAGCAACTAGCTTTTCCTAGAGTGACAAGCAGGGTGGTGAGCAAAGACAGAATAGCTTGCTCTTCTTGGTCTGCCTATTCTGACATGGGACCTCCATTCTGTGATTAGTTATGGTGGTGGTTGTGTGCTGTTGAATTGGTTCCAATTCATAGTGATCTTGTATAGGGTTTCTGAGGCTGTAACTCTTTAAGGGAGCAGAAATCCTAATCTTTCTTCCTCAAAGTGGCTTGTAGATTCAAATTGCTGATGTTGTGGTTAGCAGCCAAACGCATAACCCACTATGCCACCAGAGCTCTATGGGCTAGGGCTATTAGGGGCTCTAGTATTTCTGGCCTTCTTCCAGAGGTGGAGCTTCTGGGGACTGAGTAAAAGAAGACATCCCTAGACCTCTTGGTTACTCTAATCTGAAACAGAACCTTAGCAACACGGAGCTATGGGGAATAAAACATCCCATACCTGCCCTTACTTGGAAGAAACTAGAAATAGACTGAGAGGGGCTGAGGGAACGTTCTTGGCTTCCCTGAAGTTGGTGGGGGGTAAGAGGTGGAAGCAGGTCGTAGTTCAAATGCCACATTCTTGATGTCGTTACAAAAATTTAGATTTTCTTGACTAAATGTTTCTCTACTTGCTATATCACTTTAGGATAATTTGCAGATACTTCTCATTTTTTTATTGTGTTAAAAATATATGCATCAAAACACATTTCAATATAACTTCTATATTGATATTTCAATGACATTGTTCATTTTAGGTTCTGTCAGCATTATAGCTATCATTTCCCAAAATATCTTACCATAGTTAACATAAACTCAAGCCCCCCCGAACAAAAAACTCTCCTTTCTCCCCTTCCTCCCACCATAACTATTTATCTATCTTTGGTTTTTATATATTTGCTTATTTCATATAAAAGAGATCATCCAGCATTTGTCCTTTTGTAACTGGCTGATTTCAATCAGCATGTTTTCAAGGTTCACTCATACTGGGGCATGCAGCAGAATTTAATTTCTCTTTATGGCTGTACAATATTCTATTGTATAAGGATGAGTCAAAAAGTATTGCTCCATCCCCTACTTGGCATATATCTACAAGAAATACGAGCCAAAACCCGAGTAGATATACACACACCAGAGTTCACTGCAGCACTATTCACAATAGCATCAAGAAAGAATAAACAAATTTTGGCACATACATACAATGGAATACTATGCTACCTTGAAGAATAATAATGAAGCTGCAAAACACCTCCTAACATGGATGAACCTTGAGGACATAACGCTGAGTGAAATTAGTAAAAAGGACAAATATTGCGTAAGACCATTACTGTAAAAGCTTAAGATTTCCATAATAAAAGAATAATTCTTTGATGGTTACCAGGGGTGGGAGGGCGGGGACAGTAATTCACAGGTTAGGGGATACACATATGATAGTTCCAGTGACTGGGAGAGCAATAAAAAGGAGGGGGAGGCAATACACAAGAAGTGGTAAGGGGTAGATGAATGGGGATGATAAAGAAAGACTTTAGGGAAGCATGATGGTGGTGGTTATGTGCCATGGAGTTAGTTCCATCTCATAGCGACCCTATATGGGGTTTCCGAGGCTGTAAATCTTTACGGGAGCAGAGAGCCTCATCTTTCTCCCCTGGAAAAGCTGGTAGTTTTAAACTGCTGGCTGTGAGGTTCATAGCCCATTTCGTAACCACTAAGTTACCAGAGCTCCTTAGCTATCACATTAGGGGTGAGTTAATTAAATGTTTGATCAAATATAGTAGTCTAATTTTTAAGTGTGTATGTGGGGTAGATGAATAGGGATGATAGGTGAAGAATTAGGGAGGTATACATGGGCTTGTGATGTATGCACAGTCTTGGAACAACAGGGCTGAGTGATATAGGGCTCAAGACATAGTCTGAATGGGGAAAGATGGGGAAATAATGTTAAGGTGCTTGACTGTTTTGTGGAAATTGGATTTCCCTGTCTACTACTGTAATTTAGACATTAAATGGGGATAGAAAGGAATACTGGGAAATGATTACGGAAAACTTGCAATCCCGTCTTCAGCCTATAACTGATTGTTGTTGCTATTAAGTGCTGTCCTACCCATAGTGAACCTGTATAGGGTTTCCGAGGAGCGGCTGGTGAGCTTAAACCACTGACCTTGAAGTTCAAACTGACTTTGTAGTCCAGAACATTCATTAGTCCACAGTGCCACACCAGTCCAAGACCTGATTGGATTATCTAAAAGGGAACTAGAATTTGCCAAGGGAAATAGGCTTCTTATTAAGCCTTTGTGGAGTATGGGGCCTTAGGTGGAATCCTGAGCCCCACCCAGAACCTTCAGAGGTGGTACATTTCTACTTGAAAAGACATGCAGATCAATCCAGAATGGTTAGAGGGATATAAGATCCTTTTTTTTTTTTATTGTGAATTATGTGATAGTTTACATGAGAGAACACCAGCTTTACATTCATCCAGTCATATTTCATTTCATTGCAATGATTACAATTCCCTCCATGCATCATCAAACAATCAAAGGGTACACCCCATAAACCTGCCCCCACAGCCTTCAGCACACAGCCCCTCTCCCTCCCTGAGTCCAGGGTCCCCAGCTGCTCCATCTCTCCACGTCATCGTCTCTGACTCCATTTTTGGCATCACTGCTTCTCTGGGTAGGGTCCTGCACTCCACTCTTCTCACTTGATGGTCCCAGGGACCTCTGCTCCTGGACTGCAAAATCAACTACTCCCCTCCTTTTGTTACAAAACATCTACCTTTACATTTCCAACCTCATAGTCTGTCCTGATAGCAATTATTCACAATTGTTACTACAAGTGTCTCACCCCCATCTCCTTTCATCAGCCCTGTCCCAACAGATTGGAAACCAATTAGTGGAGATTCTACTTTCCCTTGCACCCTCTGTAACTAGACTCCCTCTTGAAAGCATGTAAGCCAGTCACTTCCTGCCTTTGTTTGTTGTTGTTAGGTGCCATTGAATCATTACCGATTCATAGGGACGTTATGCACAGCAGAACGAAACACTGCCTGATCCTGGGCCAACCTCACTATCGTTGCCATGCTTGAACCCATTGATGCTGCCACTTTGTCAATCCATCTCGCTGGGGGTCTTCCTCTTTTTCTCTGACCCTCCACCCTACCAAACATGATATCCTTCTCCAGTGACTGGTCCCTCTTGACAATATGTCCGAAGTATGAGAGACGCAGTTTGGCCATCCTGGCCTCCAAGGAGCATTCTGGCTGCACTTCTTCCAACACATATCTGTTGATTCTTTTGGCAGCCCATGGGACTTTCAACATTTTCCTCCAACACCATAATGCAAAAGAATCAATTCTTCTATGGTCTCCCTTATTCACTGTCCAGCTTTCACATGCATATGAGGTTGTTGAAAATACCATGGCTTGGGTCAGGTGCACCTTAGTCTTCAAGCTGACATCTTTGCTCTTCGACACTTTAAAAAGTTCTTGTGCAGTAGATTTGGCTAATGCAATACGTTGAATTTCTAAAGTTGCCCCTCCCTCTTAATCCTGTGTACCGAGGGGGTGGGAATGATCCTCGCTATAAAGATTAGTTCCCTCTTTTGAGCTACTATATCCATAAGTATAGATCAAGTTCATCAAATTGTAGCAGGTTACTCTTTTTGTTTTCCTCTTCTTTCTTTCAGAAGCTACTTCTTGAAGGAAAGACCATTGGAGGGGCAGGGGAAGCAGACTGTTTGGCTGTGACAATATCAAGCAAGCTGTTTGCCTTGGAGCCATTAAGGCAAGAAAAGTCAGCCCATCAGGGTAAACCCCTTTCTAAGACTGACACTCAAAAGGAAAACATGAGCAATCTTGTATGCTCACTGGTGATCACCCTGGTCAACTTGTGAGTGGAAGTGGGAGAAATACAGTAATGAAGACATGGGCTGAGACTGGCCATGTTTCACAGATACCTGATGACCTTGAGATGAGAGACAGAAGAGTAAGGGCTAGTTGGCCTGAAGTTTAGGGAGGTACTGGGAGTTTGAGTTAAGAGTTAAGCAGCCAACTGGTCTGAAGTGGGGGGAGGAATGTGAGAACTCCTAAATTTGCAGATAGTACCCATTTGACCTAGTTTGGATGGCTTGCTGACCAAAACTCGACAAGATGAAGATAAAGAAGTTTGATAAAAGGAGCATGTGTAAATTGCTAAAACTTGATGAATTGGACCTTTTCTTATGGATGAAGTTGCCCAAATTTCCAACTAAAAGGGAATAATTCTTCATATAAAGAATCAAGCTTGCCTCCTCAGTACACTGTGTTGGTTGATAGGGACAGGCAACTTAGATTTTGACTGTCAAAATTGGAGTGCTATAAAGCTGACTTTACAAGCTTTCATGAGGGTGCTATAAAGCTGACTTACAAGCTTTCATGAGGGTGCTTAGTGCCAGAATGCGGGTGGTATGATAAAATCCCCACAGAATAGTTTTCTCTTGTCCAAATGGGTCTGGTGATGATGGGGAAAGGATTTTGATAAGATTCAATTGTGAGTAACTTTTATCAGGACTAATGGCGATGGTTACAACTGTAATTGCAGAAGAGGTATAACTAAAAGTGGGGAGCAGTTATCTGTCACTTCAGAAACAGAGGACCCTAGGACCATCAAGAAGGAAGAGCATGAGTGGAGTATGGAATCCTAACCAGAAAAGCAGTGACAACAGAGATGGTGGCAGAGGCAATGACATAGAGAGATAGAGCAGCTGAGGATTAGAGGCCCATGGACTGAGAAAGGCAGTGCGAATGCAGGCAGGAAGCTGGCTTGCAAAATGTGCCCTTTGGACATTTGAACGAATACATATTTTCATTGTGGTATGTCTACATCAAAAAAAAAGGGGGGGAGGGGTGGCTTGGTGGGATAGAGGTAGCTGATGATACATGGAGGGAATTATAATCATTGCAATGATTTGTTGAATGTAAAACTGATGATCTGTCCTATGAAACCTTTACTCAATTCAAAATAAAAGCTTTTTTTAAAAAAGTATTGCTACAAAATCATAGAAATCTTTTTAAAACAAAAACATAAAAATGTGAAACTTTTTTTTAGACATACACTCCATCTAACTCTCTATATTTTTTCTATATATTTTTGAAGGCAGTTTTTCCACCTCTATAACCCTTCCCTGAATTAATCTGAACTCTTCGATTTACACCACAGCAAAACAGCATTTTTAACATCCTCGATGGACTCAAATCGTATTCATTTTCAAGGTTCTCTGAGTTTAAGGAACTAAGTAAGAAACAAACAAACAAAAAAACATCTAAAAGGGGAAAGATCATTGTTTCCCAATGGAATGCTTGCAGAGCAGCCCATGCCACCCTAAAAGAATGAGCAAATGCACTGTCATGATGGGAAAAAATTCGTTGCTGCAACTTTTCTTTCCTTTTTCTCATCAATTCAGCTTCAAATTTATTTAAAACCTCTTCCTAATGAGGTCTGTGATTCTCCTGTGCCCTTCAAGAAAATCTACCCAACTTCTTGAAAGACCAGCAGGAAAAAGAAACAGCAAAACAAAACAGCAGACTATTTGGCTATTACAAGAACAAGCAAGCTGTTTGCCTGGGAGCCATCAAGGCAAGTAATCAAGTCCCATCAGGACAAACCCCCTTCCAAGATTGAAGCTCAAAGGGAACACAAGAGCAGACATGTAAGCTTGCTGGTGACCTTGTTGGTCTACTTTTGTGTGTAAGTGGGGCAAAGGCAGTAATGAAGACATGTGCTGTGAGTTTGACCATGTTCCATAGACTCCTGTCAACCTTGAAATGAGAGAAAGAAGAGGAAGGGATGGTTGGTCCAAAGATTGGGGAGACTTGGGCACTCCTGAGCCCATGGACACTAACTTAGCTACGGTGGGCTACAGCTGAGAGTGAAGTGTCCAACTGATATGAAGTGGGGGAGGCATGCAATAATGATAAAACTTGCACACAGTACCCATTTGACCTAGCTTGGATGGCTTTATGATCAGAAATCAACTAGAGGAAGATAAATAACTCTGATACAGGAAACAAGTGTAAATTGCTACCATTTGATGAACTTGACCTATACTTATGGGGATAGCATTCTTTTGATTCAATAGTGAGAAATTGTTATTGTGACTAACTGTGATTGGTCCACCTATAAATGTAGAAGATGTGTAACAAAAAGGGAGGAGTACTTAATCTTACATTCCAGGAACAGAAGACCCTAGAACCATCAAGGGAGAAAAGCATGAATGGAATGTGGGATCTAACGAGAGAAGCAGCGACACCAGAGACAGAGGCAGAGGTGATGGCATGGAGAGACAGAGCAGTTGAGGACTCTAGACTCATGGTAAGAGAAAGGCTGTGTGCTGGCAGGCAGGCGACTGGCTTGCAAAATGTGCTCTTTGGTTGTTTAAATGATTATATATTCCTGCGAGTTTTTGTGTATATAAAAACAAAACAAAACAAAACAAAAAAAGAGTTAATAGAGGCAAATACTGTTAACCAATGGTGCATGGAGGGGATTACAATCATTACAATGAAACAAAATACAACTGGTTGAGAGCAAAACGGATGTTCTCCCATGTAAACTATCACTCAATTCATAATAAAAGCATTAAAAAAAATCTATCAAGACTACCTCACTGAAGTTCTAAAAGGATAGTCACCATTAACTTCTGAGCTGCCTTGAATTTAACTGGCCCAGCAGATCCCCTAGTAAAGGAGTTTTTGAGTATACCTTCTTTTTTGAAAGCAACCGAAATGAGAGTAAGAGAAACATATTAGTGAAAAAACTTTTCTGCAGCTATCTACTGATTACAGAGACAAGTTTAAACATGTTTTACTTGAAATAAATCCATGCATGTCTGAACTGAAAACCTAGAAGCAATATATATATATTTTTTATTCACCAGACTTTATATCATATTTTGCAAATCTATTCATCTGCTTATGGATATGTCGGTTGTTTCCACCTTTGAGCTACTGTGAAAAGTGCTGAAATGAACACATGTGTATAGGTTTCTGTTTGCATTCCTGTTTTCACTTCTTCTGGGTATATACCTAGGACTGGGATTGCTGGGTCATATGGTAATTCTACATTCAAATTTTTGAGAAACCACCAGTTTTCCACAGTCGCTGCTTCATTTTACATTGCCTCTAGCAACTGATGAGTTTCTCCACAACTAATACTTGCCATTCTCCATTTCCAGAGACTTCTTTTCTGCCCAGAGATTTTTAATAATTGTTTCTATAAATTTCATGACTTGTAGTTTTCTCTCTGGGGAAAACCAAACCCCAAATCATACTAATTATAGTGAAGCTGATTCTGACTCATAGTGACACTATAGGACACATTAGAACCGTCCCATATGATTTGCAAGGGCTGTAGCGTAGTGGTTATGAATTGGGTTGCTAAGCTCAAGGTCAGCAGTTTGAAACTACCAGCTGTTCCGTGGGAGAAAGATGAGAGTTTCTGCTCCAGTAAAGATTTACAGCCTCAGAAACCTTGTATGGGGTCAACTATGAGTTGGAACCAACTCCACGGCACATAAACCACTATCAAATCATTTTAAGGAAGCAGACTGCCTCAGTTTTTCCTGTAGAACAGCAGGTAGGTTCAAACTACCCACTTTACAGCTAGCAACCGCTGGTATTGCTGTCAGGTGTCATCAAGTCAGTTCCAACTCATCGTGACCCTACGTACAACAGAATGAAAAACTGCCAGGTCCTGTGCCATCTTCACAATTACTGTTAGGATTGAGTCAATTGTTGTCAATGTCTCAATCCATTTTGTTGATAGTCTTCCTCTTTTAAGCTGACCCTCCATTAAATCAAGCATGATGTCTTTCTCCAGCAACTACTCCTTCCTAACAACATGTTTAAAGTACAAGAAATAAAGTCTTACACCATCCTCCCTTCCAAGGAACATTCTGGCTTTACTTGTTCCAAGACACATTTTTGTGTTTTTCTGGCAGGTCATGGTACTTTCAATATTCTTTGCCAACATAATTCAAATGGATTAATTCTACTATGGCTTTCCTCATTCATTGTCTAGCTTTTGCATGCATATGAGGTAACTGAAAATACTATGGATTGGGTCAGGCATACCTTAATTCCCAAAGTGACATTTTTGCTGTTTAAAATTTTAAAGAGGTCTTTTGAAGCAGATCTATCTAATGCAATACATCTTTTGAGATCTTGATTACTGATTCCATAAGCAATGATTATACATCCAAGCACAATGAAGTCTTTGATAATGTCAATCCAGTTGTGAGGATTTTCATTTTCTTTACACTGAGGTGCAACCCATGCTGAAGGTTGTACTCTTTGATCTTCATTAGTATTTTAACTTCCCTTCACTTCCAGCAAGCAAGGTTGTATCATTTACTGCACCACTAGAACTTCTTTTTCTCACTGGCCCATGAATTGCCTTATGACATCATCCAGAAAAGTACACTTCCTCTTGTCTTGCCACAACATATCACATTCTGGCTCATTATTTTAACATTTTCTGAAATCAATGTTCTTTTCAGTACGCTTTCTAATATTACTATCTTACTCTCTTTCTGGATTATGCAGTATCTTCTTAATTTGATTTCTGATCTCCAATTTCTCCATGCTACAATCTGTTTTACACTTTATTCCCAGATGTATTTTCTTAAAGGAGTATTTTGCTGATATCAGTTCATTTCTCAAAAACTTAAAAAAATTTTACACTGGTAACAGAATAAAGTTTAAACTTGGACCTTTAACAATCCAGCTTCAATTTACTAAATCTTCTACTATTATCTTTCATCCTACCTGAATCATGTGCTAATCCTTGACCATGCCTGGAAAGTTGTGATTTCTGTGTCTTTGCTCCTGGCGTTCCTTTTATATGGAATGCCTGAATATGGGGACTTCAACAAGTTTGTAAAAATGGAATAAAAAGATAATGGACTTTTTCCGTGATCAGTTTGAAGCTCTCTCATATTTATCTCTATCAAATTCCCCTACTATTCAGGGCCTGTTTAACGATCATCTTTTCACTCCAGCTGGAAGTGTGATTTCCTTTTTCTTAATTACTTACATATTTTATACTATTCATGTACCCTAGGTTTTTTTATTACTTGTATTGGGGAAATTTGTATTTAAGGCTTACCTTTCTCATCATATAAGACATTCTTCAAGGGCATAGTTCATTTATACATATTTTTTATTTCCCATGGTATCTAGTGGATAGTAGGTTACTCATAGTAAACATTTAATAAATAACTTGTAAATTCATAACTGTGTCAATCTTTTATAGAACAGTTATTTGAAGTTCAGAAGCTTTAATGTTAGTAGGCCTGGAAAGGGTGTATTACCTAGGCCTTTGAGGAGTTTTAGATACTTACACGTTCTTTTAACTGGATTACTTCTTTGTCTTTTTGTTGCTTCCATTGTCTAAATTTCTCAGCATCCTCTTTCATCTGACGCATTAACTGTACTCGCTGGTTTTTCATCGCCTATAAAAATAAAAGTCACATTATTAGTCATCCGCACTTTATTTTAGGCTAGTGTACAGATGGAAAGACCATTAAGAAGAGAAAAAGTCCAAAGCGAAGTTGAGAAGGTCAGCAGCAGATTTTATGATTAGGTATTCAATACCCTTAGTCTTACACAGAATTTCCAAGTATAGATTATAGAAATGAACACTCTGAAGATAAAAAAAAAAAAAATGTATGTATAAACTAAATCTAACTACTAAGCCTCTAGGACAAATCCACCTTGCAACAATTGTAGTCTAAACCATCACTTTTTGAATCCTGTAAGTTAACATTCATTAGCTGAAAAATCACTTTCTAGGTATCTATCATCTTACTGTGATGGCGCAGGACCAGGCAGGATTTCGTTCTGTTGTACAATGGAACCAACTCGATGGCATCAAACAACAATAATCATCTACTATCTTAAGAAATTATATCATGGACGATGGTCAATGTTGTTGTTATGTGCCGTGGAGTGGGTTCCGACTCATAGCGACCCTATACAGCGTTTCTGAGGCTGTAAATCTTTATGGGAGCAGAAGGCCTAATCTTTCTCCCACGTAACAGCTTGTAGTTTCGAACTGCTGACCTTGCGGCTTGCAGCCCAATTCATAACCACTACACTACACTACCAGAGCTCCTTTTATACAAAAGTGTATTTGTCCTTTGGATTCAAAGAATTTAACATTAAACTCTGAATGTCAAATCAGGGTTTAGTTATTTAGATTCTTTCATTCTAGCACAATGTCCTGCAAAACAGATGTTTGTGGAGATTCACACATATGAAATGATGGCCCTGCCTGCTACTTCCTCACCTGAAAACATATTTGTCATATAATTCTAAGTGGAACTCCTATGTTTATAATTTCCAATGAGCTAAATGTAAACATGACAGTTTATTACCCGTATCTCCTGATTCAGTTTGGAGACGGTATGCTCTGTGGATTCCTTCAGCTTCAGAAGTTTGGACTGTTCATTCAGTTTCTTCTTCAGATCAGCTATTTGACCCTCCAGCTCCTGGAGACGTTTGCGGCGACGTTCACTCAACCTAAACACAGATGATGCAGGAATGAAGGCTCACAACAGCAAACTGTGTCTTCAAAAGATATAATAATGCCTGACTCCCAGGCCCACAACTCTAATATATGTGTATGTATATATATATATATATAATAGGTGGCCAGTCCCATATACATTAAAAAAAATGGATACCAAATCAAAACTGTCAAAAAATGGGAACTTAATACAAATAATAGAACAAGTTTTTTTTTGAGAATACAACAGTCTCATTACATACCCCACATTAACACTCTATGGCAAAAGTTGTTTATTTGAAGGATTTTATTTCAATTTAGCTATAAGGAATAATTCTGAGCCGGATACTGGAGTCCTGGGTATAGCACTATAGGATAAGCACTGAACTGCTAACTATATGGTTCAAATCCTACACAGTATCACTATGAGTCAGAACGGACTTTATGGAGGTTAATAACAACAAACCCTAGCTAGTGAGTCCTGGTGTGGTGTTTTAGGATAAGTACTGTCCTGTTAACCACAAGTAGTGCAGTGGCTCTAGAGGATAATCTAATGACTGCCAAACATGGAAGAAAGATGAGGCTCTCTTATCTGGCAAAGAGGTACAGCCTTGGAAACCCTATTCAGGGTCATTATGAGTTTAATCCAACTCGAAGGCACTTAAAAACAATAGCAGCAGCTAACTACAAGGTTAGCAGTTTAAACCCACCAGTCATTTCTCAGAAAGTCTATACAGGGTCCTTATGAGACAGAACTGACTCCGTGGCACTTAACAACAACAACCCTGGACAGTAAGTCTATTCATAAGGTAATTTGCCATCTCAAAACCCCAAATACATGACATCAGAGATGGAGGCAGAGATGATGACATGGAGAGACACAGCAGCTGAGGACTCTAGACTCATGGAAAGAGCAAGGCTGTGTGCTGGTGGCCAGGAGGCTGGTTTGTAGAATGTGTCCTTAGGTTATTTAAATTATTATATATTCCTGAGTGTTTTACATCAAAACAAAACATAACAGAGGGAACAGAAGCAAATATTGTTGAATTATGATGCATGGAGGGGATTGTCATCATTGCAATGAAACAAAATACGATATGATGAGTGCAAAACCAATGTATCGATGTTCTCCTATGTAAACTATCACTCAATTCACAATAAAAGTTAAAAAAAAAAAAAATAAAGACACAGGGAGGAGTGGGAGGGTTAAAGGTATAAAGGTAAATACAGTTGTATACACAACCCCGCAACAATAGTGTTCCATAGGTAGATACATGGACAAATACACAGGCTGAATGGGTATGGGAGAGAGACTGGGAGAATATCCAAAAATACATAAGGGTTTGACAGACAGTGTTTGTATGAGTATTTACCCTTGCTGTTAACACATCTATGAATGTTGTGGAACATACAGCGGAGGAAATGATGAAAACTTCTTGGGTATTAACATACACCTTGAGGCAACAAGTTGCTGCACCTAAGTTCTCAGGACCAAAGTCTCGGGGACACCATGGTCAATTGGCATAACATAGTTCACAAAGACAATGTTCTACATTCTGCTTTGGTGAGTAGTAGTAACTGGGATCTTAATAGCTCATAAGCAGTCATCTAAGGAGCTCTGGTAGCGTAATGGTTACGAATTGGGCTGCGAACCATAAGGTCAGCAGTTCAAAACTACCAGCTGCTCCGCGGGAGAAAGATGAGGCTTTCTACTCCCGTAAGGATTTACACCCTCGGAAACCCTGTACAGGGTCGCTATGGGTCGGAACCGACTCGAAGGCACTTAACAACAACAATGTACAACTATTGATTTCTCCATTTGAGAAAAAAGAAGAGTGTTGAAAAATTGAAGATGAACATTGGTCTACACAATTCTGAGGTCTGAAGGGCAAGATGGTGCCCAGCTACCACTACCAACTGCTCCAAAAGTGATCATATTAGAAGTTCCCAGAGTGGGAGACAGTGTGGCACAAAACACAAAATTATAAAAAAAAAAAAGACCAGCTTACTGATTAGAAAGAGACTGGAGGAACTGTAGAACATGGCCGTCAGCTACACTTCAGATCTGGAACAGAACTCACCCTCATGGCCCAATTTTCAACCAAGTGGTGGACAGATATACAGAGGGGATAACAACATCAGTGAGGTACGCTCACCATGGTATTATCAACCATTAAAGATCAAAAGAGCAATATTTACCTGGAGAGAAGGTGCAGAGAGGTTGGAAAGGAGGGTGGAACGGAAATAGGAACTTCAGAGAGGAAGTGGGATAACTAATGTTACATTGAGGGGATGAAACAAAGTATGCAATGTGTTGGTTATAAAATGGATGGTCTTTTCTGTACACCTTCATTCAATTCACAATAAAAAGTTTAAAAACAACAACAAAAAAACTCCAAATCCACTGCCAGCAAATCAATTCCCACTCATAGTGACCTTACAAGACAAAGCAGAACTTTTCAAAAGAGTTTCCAAAGCTGTTAATCATTTTGAAACGAAATTGTCATTATCTTTCTCCAGCAGAGTAGTTGGTGAGTTTGAACTGCCAACATTTTGGTTGGTAATCAAGTGCTTTAACCACTGTGCCACCAGGGATTTTTCATTTATGATCAGTGTAGAGAAAAGGGAACTTGCTCTCTGGTAGGTTTCATAATCTTTCAAAACTCAGATCAAATGCTAAATTTTATAAAGACTTCCTTGATCATGCTAGCCTGAACTGATGTCTCTTGGCTCTGAACTCTTAAAGCAATTGCTTCCTAAGAAATTTATTGCCTATTAATCATGTGCTGTTGCAACCATTATACTGAGATGTTATTTAAAATACCATTTACATAATTTTTCTTGTGTTTATGTCTTCTCTATAAAACTAGGTTTAAGTCTCATAGGGGAAGGATATGGGTCCTATACACTTGTCTATTGCTTCAGTAGTTCCTCACATATATAATAGACTTGAAACAGTATCTATCAACTTTATTCTTACTTGGCTTGGTTGACATCCTTCTTTGCTGTCTGAAGTTCAAGCACCAATTCTTCCTTTTCCTTTTGAAGATTGATGACTTCCAATTCTAGACTTTTTATGCTATCCTAGAAAGGTTATACACCAGAGATAAAGTATTAGATGACACATTAATAAAATTCCATGTCTCAAGGAATTCAATATTCCATGTCTCAAGGAATTATACTGAATTTTACCACTTCAATGTACACTAAAAACATTTGTTTTTGATTTGATGAAGACTAAAGTTATTCAGTGGCAAAAGAATTGACTTGAATACAAAGATGTCAGTTTAAATCTTGACTCCACCACTTACTAGCTAAATATCTTAGGGAAAGTTATTTCACCTCTTTCAACTTTCATTTCCGTGCAAAAAAAGAGTTAGTAAAGCAGGCCTATACTAACTATTGTTGTTGCTGTTGTTAGGTGCCATCGAGTTGGTACTGACTTATAGCGACCTTATGCAAAGCAGAACGAAACACTGCCTGATCCTGGGCCAACCTCACAAACGTTGCCACGCTTCAGCTCACTGATGCTGCCACTTTGTCAATACATCTTGCTGGGGGTCTTACTCTTTTTCTCTGACCCTCTATCCAACCTTCTCCAGTAACTGGTCCCTCCTGACAACATGTCTGAAGTATGAGAGACGAAGTTCGGCCATCCTGGCCTCCAAGGAGCATTCTTGGCTGCACTTCGTCCAACACAGATTTGTTGGTTCTTTTGGCAGCCCATGGTACTTTCAATATTCTCCTCCAACACCACAACTCAAAAGCATCAATTCTTCTACGGTCTTCCTTATTC
>NW_006408636.1:7203272-7204574 GCF_000296735.1 Chrysochloris asiatica | reverse complement strand
AATTTTCCTAACATCATGAAAAGTGAAAAGATAAACTTTCAAGAAGCTCAACGACTTCCGGTTTGCCAGGGCGGCCAGGCGGTGCCGGTGAGTGGGGGCTCCGGGATCGGGGGGAGCAACTCGCGAGTTAAACCTCCCAGGTAGGAACCCACAGTCTCACAGCCCGCGTGAGTCTCAGTGCGCCAGAGCCTTAGACCCACTTGGTTGAGAAATCATTGTGCGAGGAATTACAGGCTTAAACTTGTGCTGCTGCAGCCCCAGCTCCTGTGGGCTTGAGGGGGCGGGGCGGGAACCAGCTCATGCGGAGCCTCCAGTAGCAGGGAGAGCCACTTGTGACACCTAGCCCAAGGTGGGATTTCAGCGCATACAGTGGACAGAGGGAAATTACTTTAAAGGGGGGGGGAAAAAAAGCCTGTAGGAGAAGAGAAGCGGCGACTGTCAGACGTCATCCGGCGCAGACTGTGCCTGCCTGAGCGACTTCTGCCCTGCCCAGTGGACCCGTGTCCTCCACCCAGCGGACCCCCCACCCCAGCACAGTCCAACCGTGTTCCCGGGGCCTGCCGGGAATGCGCGCACACAGGCGAGCAGCTCCCCTCCTGCCCGAGCCGTCCCACGGGCCTGCCAGACGTGCGAAAGTGAGCGACCCGCCCACCGCTGAACCGAGCAGTGTTCCTCAACCCTGCCGGGCATGCGCCGCCAAACAGCTCACCTCACGCTCAACTGAACTGCGGGGCGCGGGGGTAGGCAGCCCCCTTCCTGCCGCAAGCACCAACTGGGGAACCCCATTTGGGTCTCCCCTTTATTTTTATTATTATCTTTTATCTTAGAAGGTTCAGCAGGAGCCCCGACGTGGCTCTGAGGGCTGGGGTGCCACTACAAGGTCACCTGAATTACAGGGTCATTGGTCCACCCCCACCAACCGCTCCTCAGAAACCCTATAAAAGAGCATTAGGGGAGGGGCGTCCGGCATTTCCCTGACCCAGCAACACAGGCTAGCCCACTGCCCAACCTCCAAGGCTCAGGCCCTGCAAGTAAGACACAAGCCGGCACAAGCCAGCACAAGGGAAGACGCCTTGAGGTGATTTTTACCAACAGCAACAAACCAATCCTGTTGTGCCTCTGCAGGTTAAGGGACTAAACTGCAGAACCTTTTGAAATGCAAGGTCGGAATTTCGGGCCCACCAGCTGCTCCTTAGAAACCCTATAAAGGGTACTTGGTTTTCTTTTCTTCTCTTTCTTTCTTTTTGCTCTGCGGGTTAAGGAACCAGACTGCAGAGTGCTTTGAACTGCAAGGTCGGTAGA
>NW_006408636.1:7176602-7191637 GCF_000296735.1 Chrysochloris asiatica | reverse complement strand
GCAACTTAGACATTGGCTATCTAAAATGAGGGGGCAATAAAGGCAAGAAGTGATTGGCTTACAAGGTTTCAAGAGGGAGCTTAGTTTTAGAGGGTGGGGGGAAAGAAAGAGTCCCCACTGAATAGCTATCATCTTGTCTAGATGGGTCTGGTGAAAGGAGATGGGGATAAGATTCAATAGTAAATAACTGTTATCATGACTATTTGTGACTGTCACACTTGTAAAGGTAAAAGTTTTGTAACAAAAAAAAGGGGAGTGGTTAATCTTACAGTCCAGAAACAGAGGACCCTAGGACCATCAAGACAGGAATGCACAAATAGAATGCGGGACCTTATCCAGAAAAGTAGCAGTGCCAGAGATGGAGGCAGAGATGGGGCATGGAGAGGGGGTGTGGCTGAGGACCCCAGATTCATCAACTAAGAAGAGAAGGACTAAGAACTGGTCACCTGGAGCAGACTTGCAGAATGTGCCCTTTGGAGATGTAAATTATTATATATGCCTGAGTGGGTTTTTTTGTTTGTGTGTTTTTAAAAAGCTAAAGTGGATAGAGAGAAATACTTTTAACTCATGGCATATGGAGGGGATTGTAGTCAATGTAGTGAAACAAATTATACGAATGGTTGAATGTGAAACTGATTATGTGCCCTGTAAACATTCACTGAATCCACAATAAAAACCTTAAATTAAAAAAAAAAAAAAAGAAAGTACCATGGACTGCCGAAAGAACAACTAGATCTGTGTTGGAAGAAGTATAGCTAGGGTGCTCCTTGGAAGCTAGGATGGCTAGACTTCGTCTCATATTTCAGACATATTATCAGGAGGGACCAGTCACTGGAGAAAGATATCATGTTTGGTAAAGTGGAGGGTTGAAAAAAAAAGGGGAAGACTCCCAATGAGATGGATTAGCACAATGGTGGCAGCGATGGGCTCAGGTGTAGTAAAGGTTGTGAGGTTGGTCCAGGACCAGGCAGTATTTCCTTCTGTTGTGTGTAGGGTCACTATGAATTAGTGCCCACTCAATGGCACCTGGTAACAACAATAGCAGGCCCAAGATTACTCTCCTTAGAAAGGTGTTCTTGCAGTATTGGATCTTGACTCATGTCTAGAAGCTTAGATTTTGAAAGGATTTCCACTATTTCCTAACTGGTAAGAGTGACACAATGGATATAAATTGTGCAAACAAATGATTTATTTTGACATCTTCTTTATGGGTGTCTGAATTTTGGTACATGGAGATATAGAGTACCTATATGGTTGACCTCTGGTAAAAACCCTGGACACCTTGTGGTGGCTTGCATATTGCTGTGATGTCACTAGTATTTCAAATATCAACAGGGTAACTCATGGTAGATTGGTTGCAGTGGAATGTCCAGATTATGACAGACTAGGAAGAAGGACTTGGTGGCCCAATTTTGAAAAATTACAAAAAAACCCTATTCATCTTTATTCCTATGATCCATCCAAACAAGTTCATAGTGATATCCCAGAGAAAGTATATGTGGCATTAGGCTATAAGGAAAAATAAGGTCTTTTCTTATAAGGGCCATATCTTACGTGTAACCTAATAACCAAAGAATTACTTGAAGTAAAGACTTGCTTACTAAATAGCAAGGGCCACTTAGAATCGCCACTAGGAAAATCAGTTTTGCTATTTGTAAAGTCATCATTTACTAAGAAATATACCTTACTCAGAAAGTAAGTATAGTCATTAAAACAAAGTCTCAACAAGTACAAACCATGTTTGCTAAGGCATTAGGCTAAATCAGTTGTTGTCAAGTTGATCCTGACTCACGGCAACCCCATTTGTGTCAGAGTATATATATGGTTTTCAATGGCTGAATTTTTTTGACGTAGGCTCTCAGGTGTTTCTTGTGAGATACCTCTGAGTAGACTTAAACCTCCAACCTTTCAGTTAGTAGTGAAGCACGTTAACCACTTGCACCACCTAGGGACTCCACTAGACTCAATAGGACAAAATTATACGTTCTCTATCCTGAATAGGGACTCCTGGTGTGGCACTAAAGGATAAGCACTCAGCTGCATTGACAGTTTGAACAGCAAAGTCAGCAGTTTAAATCTACCAGTCGCCCCTCGGAAACTCTACATAGGGCTGCTATGAGTCGGAACCGACTCCACGACACTTAACAACAACAACCCTGAATAGAGATCGAAAGCCTGTAATTTAAAACAAAACAATACCCAACAGAACAACTCTAGCTCTACTCTACATATTATCCTGTCTTTTCATTACAAAAAATGGTGTACAAGTTTTCTTCCCATTCAATTAAAGAAACAGTGGTAGTGGTGGTGGTGGTAATGTGCCGTGGAGTCGGTTCTGACTCATAGCGACCCTGTACAGGGTTTCTGAGGCTGTAAATCTTTATGGGAGCAGAACTCCTTATCTTTCTCCCATGCAACAGCTGGTAGTTTCGAACTGCTGACCTTGAGGTGCGCAGGCCAATTTATAACCACTACGCTACCAGAGCTACTTTAAAGAGACAGTTGTTGCGCTACCAGAGCTACTTTAAAGAGACAGTAGACTTGAGTAAATAGTTTACCTGGTACTGGAACTGAAAGGGTTGTAGTTGGCTGTCATTCTGAGTCATTTTCTTAGCTAGGGCTTCTTTCAGTGCAAGGGCTTTATTCAACTCAATCAACTCTTTAGACATCTGAGCTTGATGCAGAGCATGCTGAGTGGTGAAAACATCAGAAGACCTGCTGGCCTCTGGACTGGTTTCTACTTGCTGGAGGAAATAAGGATAATTACTTGTTATAGAAACAAGCAATTGGAGTTTCTTAGGCACTGTTTTATCAATTCTCATGGCCAGTTCAATAATTCCAACACCTTTGTTCTTTTATAACCGTGGCTTCTTATACATTTGCTTTAACCATCTGAAATAAATTGAGCTAGTCTATTTCACTGTTCTCACAAGCACCTTATTTATTTTAGAAACTCTGACTCTCAGAAACAACTTATTGTCTTGTTTACCTTTATTTGACCAATATTTCTTACTTTTATTTCATTCCAAGGAGACCTTAGAGGAAAGAGGTACCTGAAAATGTCACTTTGGGAATGGTGGAAATAGATAAGAGGTCTCATTTATTCTTATAAAACTACCAATATAGATTCATTTTAGGAAGAAAATGCCATCTCAACCAAACCATTGTACAGTTTTTAATTTTGACTTTATAACCTTTGGCCATTTATCAATTCTTAAAACACAAGCATTTGGTTCTTTTAGCACCAAACAATCCTATCCATAGAACATTTGAGTCAGAAAGAAATTCGTTTCCATTTCTGCTCCAATGCTATGCTAGACTTTGTCGTCGTTTCCTAATTTGTTTAGTTCCCAATTTGTTCCTCTACTCATTTTAACTTGCTGGATAGTTGATGAAGAATACTAGCACATAATAAGAAACCAGTACGTTAGGTTGTAAATTATGACATCTCTGAGAAGTCCTACCATTTATTATCAGTTGCACTACTAGAGATAGAATATAACTAAGTTAGGGAGTTTACACTCAAGATTTCTGAATTTCTAGGCCATTCTATGGAGGATGAAAACAATCATGGATTCTCTTCTTCAAATGAGTGATAAATTATAGGAAATGGCACAACGCTTCTGGTTCTACACAAAGGGGCCAATTACTTACAGCTTCTGGTTCCACTGTAGTATCAATGACTGCAGCCATGCAAACAGTAGTTTCATCCTGCAGTGAATAAAGTATCAGTTTAGGGAAAAAAAAATCTGAGGTGAAGCTTTTACAATGGTTTTAAATTTAAAACAAAACAAACTATACACAGAAACCACTTACTGTGTTGGACCCACTGGGTAGTCATATATACTCCAATAGTCATACATTCCCACTTTTACCTCTTAAATGTTTTCTTCCATATAAAGGATGATTATATAGTGTCTTTAAGAAATACATTCATGTGGCAATTCTGCTCTGCCAGAAATCACTGGGCCAGATTGAAACACTTTGACATTCCAATGGCTCAAAGTTATTTATAGACTCTATCCTGGTGTGGTACTATAGGATAAATACTGGACTAAGGTCAGTGGTTCAAATCCACCAGTCACTCCTTGGAAATTCTATATAGGGTCGCATTGAGTCAGAACCGACACTATAGCACTTAAAAACAACCCTTTCTTTTTATGTCCTGGTGTGGCACTGTGGGTTAATGTGTCAGACTGCAATGCTGTTTGAACTGCAAGGTCGGCGGTTCAAGCTCACCAGCGGCTCCTCTGAAATCCTATACAGGGTTGTGATGGGTCAGAACCAACTAGATGGCACTTAACAATAACAACCATAACCCCCAATGAGATTAACCGGCACAGTGATAACAGCAATGGGCTCAAACGTAACAATAATTGTGAGGATGGCATAGGACTGGGCAGTGTTCCATTCTGCTGTACATCACTATGAGTCGGAACCAACTCAATAGCACCTAACAACCACCACCACCAAGTTCAAGCTCACCAGCTACTCCTCAGAAATCCTATACAGGGTCGCTATGGGTTGGAACCAACCCAATGGCACTTTACAACAACAACACCAGTCAATCTCACAGATACACTCTATAAACTGGCTTATCAAATATTGGCAGTGCAGCAGAATTAAATGAAGGGTTAGTTTTGATTTTTATTTTACCGTCAGTCAAGGTAGCAAGAGCCACTGGGTGGGTTTTCAGGGAAAAAGTACTCAGAAGTCAGACAAATGCAGTGCAACTCTGTCCCTCATATAGATAAGAAGAGATCATATGCAACTACTCCAGTTATTTGTTGTTACTGTTAAGTGCTATCGAGCCAGTTCCAACTCATAGCTACCCTGTATAGAGTTTCCAAGAAGCAGCTGGTGGGTTTGAACCACCCACCTTGTGATTCAAAGTCCAGTGCTTATCCTACAGTGTCACACCAGGACTCCAGTTACTTGGAAAGAAAGGGTAAGCACTGAGTACCACCTAAAAGGGCAAATTTATATTTTTGGGGAACCAGAAGGTAAACTTACTAGGCCTAATTTGTTTATAAGCTATCATATTAGCAAGCTTTTTTCTCCACACAGGAATGTAAGCTTTATTTAGCATTGTAACATATGGATTACCAATTCTGTTTAAGTGACTCTGGGAAGAAAGGATTATCTCCATGAAGTCACATTAAAGATCATAGGTGAAAGAACTATTGGCTCAATAATAGAGAAAACACAGGGTTAGCAAATGGAGTTTCTCTACACAGCTCCACGAAAATTTACATAGCTGCTGAAACTTGAATCTCAATACCTTTAAGGCAAGAAGCAGAGTAAGTGCTGTTTATATTTTCCTTGCTATGCTAAGAAATTCCCAATTAGTGAGGCTCAAAGAAAATTCAAAGAAGCTCCAATGCTACCACATCCTTTTTCATCATGATTTGCAGTACTGGTAATTTTCCAAGGGCAAGATATATATATATATATATATATAAATTCCTTCTTAAAAATAGAGTACTTCAATATACTACAGGCTAATGGGGTCAGGATCAAAGTAGATGGGGTAAGCCTTGAAGAAGACATGATTACTGATGGTTTACGTTTGGTTTTTAGCCCAGGAAAGTGTTCACAATGCTAAGATTTAAGCTCATAGCTATGGTGACATGTTCTATACTAACAAGGCAAGTTTCTATCTTAATTATTCTATATGTAAATATCTAACAGTAGGATTTACTTCAATTTAACACTCCACTTTCCTCCCATACCAAGGCAACAATTGAGACTCTCTTCTAAGTAAAAGATAAAATTTACTAAAGGTGACGGTAAGGGGTACAATGATAGGGTACATACAATGTACTACATTACCCAGAAAAAGCCTTCAAAATGTAGTTTGAACCTGTAACTTCAACACTGGGCATAATTTTTATGTAACTGGTCATGTTAAAAAAACAACAAAAAAAAAGTATTTGATTTTCAGGAAGTGAAAAGCTTGCATGAATTTCCTCACAGATAAATGCAACAAGGAGGTTTGCTTGAATTGTATTTAAAGAAAGATTTGGTACACTTTAGTGCTAAAAGCTCCAGGAACAATGGTTGCCATCATAACTAAAAAGGGGTATTAACCCTTCATTTAAAGTAAAAGTAGTTTTAATCCAGACTGAAGGGCATGAGCATTTACAGTGGAAACACTGTTTTCACCGTGGGTGGTGGTGGTGTTTATGTGCCGTCAAGTGGATTCCGATTCATAGCAACATTGTACAAGGTTTCTGAGGCTGTAAATCTTCACAGGAGCAGAAAGCCTCATCTTTCTTCCACAGAGTGCCTGGTAGATGTGAACCACTGACCTTGCAGTTAGAAGACCAGCTCTTAATCCACTATGCCACCAGAATTCTACAGTGAGTCTTAATAAAAGCTCCAGGATACATCGTGTGTCTTTTCTTTTTTTATAAAAATGTATCCCAACAGACATGGAGAACTCTGATTCAAGAGTCTAGCAGAATTCCTGGATAAGAGGTTTACTTTGTCTAACTGTGCCAGTAGATGGAAGTCTACTTGTGGCAATCCTTAGCACCCTCCTTCTGTGTGTACCAAGTGCATTTTAGTGGCAGACACAGGGATTTTACAGAATTCCTTTGAGCCATATACCATTAGCAACTTCTTCTACAGGCACCCCTGACACCAGTCATACTGTCATAATCTCACTATGGGTGCCTCAGTTGTTTATTTTAGTTCCATAGGTTTCTTTGAAGCTAAACATCTTTCTGGTACTCTCTGCTTTCAACTTGGATCTATCTGAAATCAGCAAAGATATCTGTCATTTCTCGTCCTCTTCTGAATCTGGATTGAATTTATGGCAGCTCCTTGTCGATGCACTATTGCAATCATTATTGAATTATCATCAATAAAATTTTACTTGCTTGTAATATTAATAATATTGTTCAATAATTTCTACATTCTGTTGAATCAATTATAGATGTTGAAATTTAATCCTGTGGTAGCCGTTCTCTAGGATGCACTCTATATTTTAGCTACAGTCAAATCTTATCATTAAAAAAAAATTACTTTCATACCTCTTTTACATGTGCCTTTTCCTGTAGAAGGAGTGTCCTTTCCCCTTTATCTATTTGGAAAACTATTCAAAAGACCCAGTTTCTTCTGTGATGCCTTCTTGAATTTTATAGGCAGTTCATCACCCATTCTTTTTTCCTTTCACAACACTTCATTCCCTTTCTCTGCTTTTTTTTTCTTTTTTGCCACCTGTCCCACTTCTGGACTTCGACTAACCAACATAAGACAAAGCTTGCAAGATCATCTCTTAAAAAATAATCTTCTGACATTTGATGGGATGGCACTATATCAATTATCCTGCAAGATGCATGCAAATTAGAATGTCTAATCAAGAGTTTCATAGCAATAAAAAACAAAAACTGCTACCTGAACCAAATTACAAGGCCACACAACTCTCTCGTCTCTTCACCCTGTGAAAGTTCAACACTGCTTCAACTTGGGGAGTTACCTGGCGTTCAGGTTCTTCTTAAGCACATGAGCATTATAACCTCTTTTTGAGTCACTTAAATTATTTTCTTTTGACATTACTACAGCATCTAGCAAGGTTATATAGTAAGTGGCAGAGCTGGCTTCAAACCTCAGTCTACCGCACAGGTTCTCAATGACTAAGTCCTATTTGGTGGATATTCAGGGCAGTTTTGTATAATATTAATGCAATACCTTTTGGAACTTTATTAATTTGATTTCTTAGAACTAGTCATCCTAATCACACCCTGATACTGTATAACATGTTTTTTTAATGTTTACTTTTTAACGGCAAATATTATGTGTAGATGATTTTGTGATACTCTCTTAGCAACTCTAGAAAACAGTGAGCAACACCAGAGTGTCTTAATCACTGTTCTGATACAATGAAAAGCTTTGCAAGGGCTAGGAATGATCACAAGACACATTTATAGTATTGCTTCAGAATAATAAACAAGAAAGTGTAGATGATTGTAATACCAACCATAAAGCCTTAACCAACCACAATGCCTTAACATACTATATGATTCTATGATTTCAGTTAACAAAAACATATATGCATGCCCAAGGACTATGAAAGAGAAGGAATCCACAAATAAAAATTTATTTTTAGGGTGGTGGCACTGTGAAAGAGTTTCTTCTGGGAAAAACAAATAACTCCTCTCTCCCTAATCCCAAACACACATATACACATATGTATACATACACACACACACACACACACACCTACTACAACAGTTCAAAAAAATTTTTAAATGGAACTTATCAGCTTATGGCAGAACAATTATTCATATTTGCTTATTACTGGTTATAAAGACAGCTATGGTATTCCCTGGGTGTTCTGAGCTATGTGTCAGATTCCAGCTTATTTAAAATTGGGGAATGGTACAAGCACTCTTATTAAGTTAGCTGACACTGAATGGACAGCAAATCAATAACTGTTTCTCTTGCTATCCAGGCAATTTTGCACTACACCTTAGTTCTCCTTCTGGTGTCTAATTAGAATCCTGAAAAATAGTAATGCATCACACTATTACCTTTGTTTGGGCAAAGTCCGACCCCATACACATTGGTGGTTCCAATTCCCATAAATTCCATTATATTAAAATTTTGATTTTACATACATATGGTTCCTAATAATAAACAGGTAATACTTTGCAACACGTAATAAAACATTATTAACCTGGAGTCCTGGTGTGATGTTGTAGGATAAGCAATAGACCTGCACAGTCGTTTTGAATTGCACAAGGTTGGCAGTTCAAACTCACCAGCTGCTCCTTGTAAATCCTATACAGGGTCTCTAGGAGTCAGAAATGACTCGATGGTACTTAATAACAAGTCTGTTATATGTTAGAGTCCTGGTATGGCATTGTAGGATAAGTACTGGATTGCTAACCACAAGGTCAGCAGTTCAAACCCACCAGCAAGCCTCACAAACACCATACAGGGTCACTATGAGTCAGAACCAACTCCGTGGCACTAAACAACAAATATTATGTCAAAGATTTTTTTTTGTGTTATCTGGAAATGTTTCTTTCAAGTTTTTTATGTATAGCAAGGTACACTATATACCGTATACTAAAATAAGCATTTGAGTAACTGACGTTAGATACAAACCATACTTAACTACAAATTCAACTTAAAAACAGACTTAGAAATGGGACTTGTTCAAAATCTGGGGACTGCATAAGGTTTAACCACAGTTTGTTCATATAACATCCTATTTCAAAGAACGTATCATGGACATTACACAACACACAACTGTATTAATGTGTCACTGCATATGTAACCTATGGATGTTTTAACTTAACAAATTCAATATTAAGGTCACATTAAAATATTCTTGATCTCTGTCCTTAAGTACTTCATAATCTAATTGCTTCAAAAAAAAAAAGCAGCATTATACCCATTTGACCTAGCTATGATGGTTGATGATCAGAGCTCAATTAGAGGAAGACAAAGAAATTTGATAAAGGAAGCAAGTGTAAACTGCTACAATTTGATGAACTTGACCTATACTTACAGACATAGTAGCTCAAAATACCAACCAAGAGGGAAGGAGTCTTCACATCAAGGATAAAGCCTAGTCCCTCAGTATACAGGGTTGATAGGGATGAACTTAGACATTAGCTACCTAAAATTGGGGTGGAGGGCTATAAGGCATGAAGTGGCTGGCTTAAAAGTTTTCAAGAGGGAGTTTAGTTCCAAAGTATGCTGGGGAAAGTAGAATCCCCACTGAATAGTTTTCATTTTGTCTACATGGGTCTGATGAAAGGAGATGGGGATAGGATTCTTTTGATTCAACAATGAGAAATTATTATCATGACTAATTGAGAATGCCACAACTATAAAGGTAGAAGTTGTTTAACATAAAGGGGGTGATTAGTTAATCTTACATTCCAGGAACACTGGACTCTATGACCATCAAGAGAGAAGAATATGAGCAGAACGTGGTACCCCAACCAGAAAAGCAGCTACACCAGAGATGGAGGCAGAGGTGATGGCATGGAGAGATAGAATAGCTGAAGACTCTAGACTCATGGAAAGAGAAAGGCTGTGTGCTGGCAGCCAGGGGGCTGGCTTGTAGAATTTGCTCTTTGGTTGTATAAATGATTATATATTCCTTCGAGATTTTGTGTACATCAAAAAACAAACAAACAAAAAGGATAAACCCAGAGGAAATAGAAGCAAATACTGTAAAATGATGATGCGTGGAAGGGATTGTAATCATTGCAGTGAAACAAAATATGGTATGATGAGGGCAAAACAATGTTCTCCCATGTAAACTATCACTCAATTCACAATAAAAGCTTAAAAAAAAAAGGGCAGAGAGTTAGAAATTCTTACATGCATCAAAAGAAACAAATGTAAGCAATATATACCTATTTATACTGCCCATATTTGGCTTACCGATAGCTGGGCAATCACTTGCTGCAAGTTACGAATTATCTCTACATTTTCTTTTAATTCCTGGTCTTCCAAAGTCTCCACTATCTTTTGAAGATCCAGTTTACAGCTGAAATTGAAGTAAAGAAACCTAAGAGTTAATCACACTACAGAGGCAAGAGGATCTACCATTATATACTAAGATGGTATAGGGCACTAACAAACATCAAGTAGGAAACTTACGCTGCATGTTGCCTGAGCTCTTCAAGTTTGGCATTCATTTTTTCATTTGCTTGCTCTGTCTGCAACAAAGATCCAGGAAATCATCAGTGGCAGTGCCTGACAGCCTCACCCAATTATGCTTTCTCTTACTCCTATGGATTAAAATATAGGTAGAAGCCTGGCTATTTTGCTATAAAGGAGGATTTAGTGGGATTTGGTTATTTAGTGAAAAAATGTGTTTGTCTGTTTGTTTTAACAGAGTAATGAAAATTAGTCCTTTGGTCACCATGAGCTACTAAACATAGCATCCAAGCAGCTGGTCTTGTGATTGCCATGAAGCTCAGACTCCAGTATACAATGTGAAGTCTTAATTTAATAGAGAACTTTGGAATCCTCTGCTGTTTGCACACACACACACACACACACAAAAATTACTTTTAATTAGCTCCTATACAACACTGTTGCCTAGTCCCAGTATAAAGGCATTTAAATTTTAAAAGGGCCTCTTCACACTCAATGTGAGCTGAGAATTTTTTAAAAGTTATACACTACCTGTTTTACAAGGCTAGTTTTAGCAAAAAAGGCAAGAAAAAGGGTGGAGCACAAGAATTATGATAAAGATAAAAATGGAAGAAGGCAGTTAAGAGTTTGGGGAAGAAAATTACTATTTTCAATTAATTTTAATCACAGTATAACATTCTGGATGTTGCAACAGATTTGGGAAGGATAGTTTATATAGGACAAAAATGTTACACCTGTCATGAAGTTGTGACAAGGGATCAAACAATAAGCCTACCAGACAGTCATAGTAACAACCTTATAAAAGTCAGATGAGTATGTGGCTGATATAACAAGTGCTGCTTGTTATGTCAGCCGCACTAACAAAAATGTGAAGCACAGGTACTGGAGTTATTTCAAAGGCATAATACACAGCATTGGAGACCCCCCCCCAAAAAAAAAAAAAAATCGGTGGAAAAATCCTATAGATCCCTTTCTCACCTTTCTGCTAGGAATGGACAAAATAATGGGTATAAGATTTGGCCTCTGTAAAGAAAACTTTAAGCAGTTTAGCCTTCCCTGACTAGAGAGCATACTGGTGCATGAAAATATACAAGTTATAGAAGTGCAATTATGTTTTGGTAGAAATTAATCTGTACTTCTGGCAATAATTGTGCTGTCAAAGACTGAGCTGTATTTAGAAAAGTGCTAGTAACAGAGCTAGGGCACACTGATCCTGCAAGTTACTATCAGATTCAGAATAGTGTAATCAGTTACATAGTGATCCACCACTTGGAAATAGTGGTGTAGGATAGGCACTGAACTGTTAACTGCAAGGCCCATGGTTTAAACTTACCAGCTGCTCCTCAGAAACCCTATACAGGGTCTCAGTGACTTGGAACTGACTCAATGGCACTTAACAACAACAATATGTTAGTGAGGGGACAGTCACAGTATTATGGTAAAGATCAAGCTGACCTAAGGTGACAGAGGGACTTGTTTCTTTCCTTTCTGGCATTTTAGAACAAATCTATTTTAAAATGGGATTCATGTAGATTCTTTTTGGTGGATATACCGGTGTTCTATATAGAGTCCTGGTGGAGCGCTATAGGATAAAGCACTGGATTGCAGGGTTAGTTTGAACTACAAGGCCAGTGGTTCAAACCCACCATCCGCTTCTTGGAAACCCTATATAGGGTTTCTAGCATTAAACAACAACAACCACATAGGTAATCACTGTACAATTCTTTCAGCTTTTCTGTATGCTTGATTACAAGTCCATACATTTATCCCAGAGTAGCTCCCTGGATAATATGGCAATACTAACTCATTTCTTTCCATATAACCTATCTATCATAATGAGAAGCAGGTTAAATGTTTCAGAAACTAATGCTAGTAAACGTCCAGATTGCTAGTATTTTAGTCTGGGGTGTCTCACCAAAATTATCCTCTCCAACATCTGGGCTGTCTGACCAGCTGCCTCACTCAGACCTCGACTTAACTTTTCATTCTCCTCTACCAGAGACTGATTCTTCTCCATCAGGGACTGTAGATTCTCTGAAGGTGCCACACTAAAACAAAGATATTAACATATTAGAAAAATACACCTTTGTAGAAGCACACCATGCTTGTTAAAGTAAAGGATCAACAAAACAGAGGAAGACCCTAAGTGAGATGGATTGACACATGGACTACAACAATGGGCTCAAACATAGCAATGACTGTGTGGATTGTGCAGGGTTTTGTATTGGTATGCATGGGGTCTCTATGATTTGGAACATACTTGACAGCACCTGACAACAACATATCAAAGGTTGATACAAATATATCCTACAGTGCAAGGGTTGAGTTAAAATGATCCCATATAAATCTAAAAAAAATTGTCCTGAAACATATCCCTGAAATACTTTAATGATTTAATATTGTTGTTGTTGTTAAGTGCCATCAAATTGTTTCTGACTTACAGCGACTCTGATTAGGGTTTCTAAGGAGTGGCAGGGTCACTATGGGTTGGAACCAACTCGACAGCACTTAACAACAACAACCCTATAGAGGGTCGCTATGGGTTGGAATTGACTCAATGGCACTTAACAACAACAACAGAATATGTTTGAATTTGGGGTGTTTTTTCATGTATAACACATGAAAAATTGTTTGTGATAAACTGAAAGGAAAAGAAGATAGGTCAGTTGTAGTGCAGAGAAAATACTTGCAATCTGTTCCAAGATAAAAAAGGTTTATTAATGGTTTAAAGAATGATTCATGGTCCATGGAAAAGTTTAGACAAAGAACAGGGTTTATAATATTCGAAAGTTAAGATGAGCTTTCTCACAGTGGTGCTGTCTGTGATGTGACTAAAGGATATATGTGCTGACAGTTGCATCTGTAGATTGGTGACAAGATCGGCTTTTTTCCCGAAATTAGATAGCAAACAGGTTTGTTATGTATTATTTAACCTATCTTAAGACACAGGCTTCCAAAGAGTGTATAGTACAAGCACTTAAGAATATAAATCAAACTACATTGCTTTAAAACAGTAAGATAAGTTGAAAATAATTTGCATACAACAATAGATTTTCTGAGAACATCCTGCATAAGAGGGTTTCAGATGATTATTTGTATTTTGACCCACTCTATGACATCCTGCATCTGCATGACTGCAGAGGAAAGATTTGCTTAACAAGCAGGAGCCAGAATGAAGTCTAGTCTTAAATCCTAAATTAGTCATTTTATTTATGCTAAGTAGTTTATTTTAAATGTTCTTGATAAACTGCTTCTAAAATAACTACACTGAGATTAGTCCTTTATGTCACTAAGGGAGTCTAGATTTCCTCAGTTCATTTATTCAACGTTCTTAAGAAACCCAACTTAAACTACGCAAAAGGGAAAATTTGAAAGGTAAGAGTAGTCATCTCTGTGTGATGTGGAATGATATTTTTAAGCTTTAGTCTTCATACTTTTATAAATGTACAATGAGAAGCAATGTATCCCTTTTATAATCAAAAATAAGTTATTAAAAATGAGGATTAAAAGAAAGTAGGCTCATGCCATTGTTGTTGTTGTTGTTGTTAAGTACTGTGGAGTCGGTTCCGACTCATAACGACCCTGTGCAGGGTTTCCGAGGCTGTAAATCTTTATGGGAACAGAAAGCCTCTTCTTTCTCCCGTAGAACAGCTGGTAGTTTCGAACTGTTGACCTTGAGGTTCACAGTCCGATTCGTAACCACTACACTACCAGAGCTCCTTAGGCTCATGCCATATACAAGAATAAATTCCCAACAGAAAACCGAAATGCAAAGGAAATTAAAAAAATAAACCATGTAAGCAGTAGAAGAAAACATGAGTTAATTTCTCTTTAGCTTTAGTGTAAGGAAAGGGCTTTCTAAGTATAAATCCAACTCCAGAAGTATGGGGATAAAAAGGTAAATGATATAGGCACTCTGGAATACCAAAGTTTAGCAATTTTTAAAAAAGTTAAACATACAACCTAGCAATTCTACTCTTAGGTAACCCAAGAGAAATAAAACATACACCCATATAAATTTGCATGTGAATATTTATAGCTGTATTATTCATGTTGTGTGCCATGGAGTCAGTTCTGATTCATAGTGACCCTGTACAGGGTTTCCAAGGCTGTAAATCTTTACGGGAGCAGAAAGCCTCATCTTTCTACCGCGGAATGGCTGGCAGTTTCGAACTGCTAACCTTGCGGTTCACAGCCCGATTCATAACCACTATGCTATGGTAACCTAAAAGTCCATCAGCTGGTAAATGAATGTACAATACATGTACAGCCATACAATGGAATCTTTTTCAGCAATAAAAAGGAGTGAAGTACTGATGGACCCTGGGACCATCAAGAGAGAAAAGCATAACCAGAATGCAGGACCTTAGCCAGAGAAGCAGCAGCACCAGAGATGGAGGAAGAGA
>NW_006408636.1:7174223-7176327 GCF_000296735.1 Chrysochloris asiatica | reverse complement strand
CACAATAAAAACCTTAAATTAAAAAAAAAAAAGGGTACTTTGGGATTAGAATCATAAGTATCAGAATAAACTCACACTTTTTAATAAAAATATATACAGATAGATACAAAAATAGGTTAGTACATATATGTACATGTTTCCTAGCTCTATCTGCTAAGAGGAGCTAGAAGCAGGGACAACCCAGTAAAAATGAGCATACCTAGTGGCCAGATCTTGGTCTGTAAACACCACTCTACAAGAAAATAAACCAGGGCTCCTTGGAGATATGGTTGATTTCACGACTGAGGCAGGGAATACAAGCTAAGTGTAGAACATCTTATAGAAGTGCTTAAGAAAGATGAGGGCTTGTCAGAACCAAAAAAGTACATAGGAGCCAACCTGAAGGAGTTCCTAATGGACAAAGCAGGAACTATTTAAGAAACGAAATAAATAGTGATAGTATTGGATATTAATTAACTGACAGAATAAAACAAATATCCATGAGTTTATATCCATGAGTCCTGGTATGGGACTGTAGGATAAGCACTTAACTGGTAATTTCAAGGTTACTGGTTCAAACCCACCAGTGGCTCCTCAGAAACCCTATATAGGGTCATTATGAGTCAGAGCCGACTTGATGGTAGTTGACAACAACAGAGATATAATAAGTAAACAATAAAATAAGACAGGGGGAAAGAAACAGCTTTTCCTCACAGAATCAGAATTAAATGGCTGAGGGCATAATCTCGTCTATATCTGTTTCTATTACACCTGGCTACCTTAACATAACTTAGCTATGGTTCAAAAAGTAAAAAAAAAAAAAAAAAAAAAAAAGTAAGATCCCTACCTTGACACCAAGTTTTAGGTGAAGTTTCAGTATATTAGGGTAAAACAAATTATCAGAAGAAATTTGTTGTTGTTAAGTGCCGTAGAGTCGGTTCCAACCCATAGTGACCCTGTACAGAGTTTCCGAGGCTGTAAATCTTTATGGGAGCAGAAAGCTTCATCTTTCTCCCGCGGAGCAGCTGATAGTTTTGAACTGCTGACCTTGCGGTTCGCAGCCCAATTTGTAACCACTATGCTACCAGAGCTCCTATCAGAAGAAATTGCCTCTGTTATAATATACATTTAGACTCCAGGTGTGGTGCTACAGGATCAGCACTGGACTGTGAACCACAAGGTCACAGTTCAAACCTATCAGCTGCTCCTCGGAAACCCTATACAGGGCTGCTGAGTCAGAACTGACTCAACGGCACTTAACAACATAATATACATTTAAAATTAGTCTATGACTCTTACTTGATAGATCCAGGCATGGTACCTCCATGGGCTTGCAGTAACAAGACCTGCAGTTGTTGTACCTGGAAGAAGCAAAGAAATGCAATCAGCTAGTCACCAATCAAAAGCTATGTATTCCTTTACACTATTATCACTATTCACAGTAATTTTCCTTGAGGCCTATGAAATCTAAGGCAAATCTTAGACAATACAGAAAGCAAAGAGAATTTTCCAACGGTACAAAGCTAGTGAGTGATTGAAGAGATAAACATCAAATCCACTTTTTGGGATACCAACTATATGATAATAATTATCATAAACCAAAAGCAGCACTTTTCACTTTTTTCCCACTTTTGCTCTGTAGCAATTCTTCCTTTAACCCAACCACCAGTTAAATCTCACAAGTTAAAAGACACTGTCCTATTACAAACATTATATGGAAAAGAAAGAAACACAGGAAGAAACAAACTTTATATAGAAAAGCAAAGCACTGCTTAAGACGAAGATTAAGGCCTATCACTTCCTGACTTCAAAATTTACTACACGGCTACAGTGCTCAAAACAGCTTGGTACCGGTACAATGAAAGATACATAGATCAATGGAACAGAATCAAGAACCCAGAATTTAACGCATCTATATACAGTCAACTGAATTTTGACAAAACAACTAAATATTTCGCATGGGGAGGTGATAGTCTTTTCAACAGATGGTGCTGGCAGAACTGGAAAACGATATGCAAAAGATTGAAACAAGACCTTCACTTCACACCTTATACAAAAACCAACTCAGCATGGATTAAGGACCTAAATGTGAATCCCAGAATTATGAAGGCCATCAATGAAAAAA
>NW_006408636.1:7166197-7173725 GCF_000296735.1 Chrysochloris asiatica | reverse complement strand
TGTGGAGAGACTGGGACACTCCTGCATTGCTGGTGGGACTGCAAAATGGTCCAACCTCTCTGGAAAGCAATATTGTGTTTCCTCAGAAGGTTGAAAATAGAAATACCTTATGATCCAGCAATTCCTCTACTTGGTATTTACCCACAAGAAAAAAGAGCCACAACATAAGAAGATATATGCACACTAATGTTCATAGAAGCACTATTTACAATAGCAAAAAGATGGAGCCAACCAAAGTGCCCATCAACTGAAGAACGGATAAACAAACTGTGGTACATACACACAATAGAATACTATGCTACCTTGAAGAACAACAAGCTGCAAGCCACCGCATAACATGGATGAACCTTGAGGGCATTATGTTGAATGAAATTAGTCAGGCACAAAAAGAGAAATACTGCACAGGACCACTACTGTAAAAGACTAAGGGAAAGAACCCATACTAAAGGGATGGGCAACTTGGACATTGGCTACCCAAAATGGGGGGCGCGGGGCTACAAAGGCAAGAAGTGACTGGCTTACAAGCTTTCAAGAGGGAACCTCGATCCAGAGGGCCTGGAGAAAGGTAGAAACTCCAGTGAGTAGTATTCAATCTGACTAGGCAGGGCTGATGCAATGAAATGTAGACGGGTCTCTTGTGATACAATAGTGAATAATTGTTATCAGGACTGACTGTGAGGGTTGGAAATGTAAAGGTAGACGTTTTGTAGCAAGGAGGGGAGTGATTAACTTTTCAGTCTAGGAGTGGAGGTCCCTAGGACTATCAAGGGAGAAGAGCAGAGAGCAGGACCCTGCCCAGAGAAGCAGTGATGCCTGAAATGGAGCCAGAGATGATGACGTGGAGCGATGGAGCAGCTGGAGACTTTAGATACAAAGAGGGAGACCTACTGTGTGCTGAAGACCTGGGGGGTACAGGGGAAGGATTGCATGGAGGGGATTGTAACCCTGGCAATGAGATGATATACGATAGAATGAATGTAAAACTAATGTTCTCCCATGTAAACTATCACATAATTCACAATAAAACATTTAAGAAAAAAAAAAAGACACTGTCCTGGGGTTCAAGGTCCTTAAACATGAGGTGGAGAACACATGCTGGGGTGGAGCAGGGTCGGAGGAACACAGAGCAGTGTGGAGGGAATTGATAGGACCTTGGAGAAAAAGATGTGAAAGGGAGCTAGGAGTTGACAGTTAAGGCAAGACAGGAGAGCCCGCCTCGTTGCATGCTGAGAATCTGAAGCATGAATATGGTGTAAACATTGGGCTATTTGGATTCTGGACCCTGATTATCATATCCCTGAATGCTGGATTTTCCTGTTGCAGCTTTTCTTGAACAGTGGCTTATTTTGATTCTTTCAAACCAGGGATATTTCCTCCTACTCTTCTTTCACCTACCAGGTTCAAGAGACTGACTGGACATTCTTTCTACATGGGCTACAGCATGGTAATTCTGAATGGCATTGTAGCAGTACTTACTGTAGCATGGTGTCTCATGTAAACCCACACTGGAGCAATATTGTTGGAAAAACTTAGTCATAATTGTTATGTAATAAGATCATTATGATCTTCTTAGAGGACTAATAAACCTGCTGTTTATTATGTAGCTCAGATACATGTCATAATTATTATCATTTATGGTTCTAGAACAGAAGCATTGGAAATATCTTTTTTCAAGTACTTCTTTAAAAGTGTAAGATGTATACTTCATCTGTTTACTTTTGTATGTGTAATTATTACAAATTGTAGGGGGAAAATAATGAAAATCTAACTTCAAAACTTGAATACAAGACAGTGTCTACTTTTCTATGACTATATGGAAACAAATTTTTTGTAAGCAAATACTGATCTTGCTGTTTAAGATGGAAATACTTATTTATATGTTACATTGGGAAAGCTGGTAGCGTAGCGGCTACAAATCGGGCTACGAACCTTAAGGTCAGCCGTTCGAAACTATCAGCTGTTCTGTGGGAGAAAGATGAGGCTTTCTGCTCCCATAAAGATTTACAGCCTCGGAAACCCTGTACAGTGTCGCTATGAGTCGGAACCAACTCCACGGCACATAACCACCATATTGGGAAAGCAAATAATGCCTACTAATTTGATACTTTATAGTAGCTACTTACAATTACCAACCCTAACCCTAATTGTTGTTAAGTGCTGTCGAATCATTTCTAACCCATAGCAACCCTGTATAGGGTTTCAGAGGAGCAGCTCGTAAGCTTGAACTGCCGGCCTTGCAGTTCAAATGGCTTTATAGTCTGGCGCATTAACCCACAGCACCACACCCTAACTAGTGTGTGTGTGTGTGTGTGTGTGTGTGTGTGTGTGTATGTATATATATATAATTATTCTGTGTGGGCTTTTTTCATGTGCACATTTTCCTATGTTCATCATAATAGAAATCTTTTTCCATACCTTCATAGCACTTTGTTATTTTTCTTTACATTATTATCCCAGTTTAAAAGTTGGTGGAATTGTGTGTTTAGCAATGGTCTCTCCTATTAGGCAATACACTTTATGAAGGCAGAAATTATGTCTATTTTGCTCAACAATGTATCTGTAGAACAATACATGCCACACAACAGTGCTCAGTAAATATTTGGTGGAAGGAATGAATAAATAAATAGGAGAAAGAGCTTTTTTGGCAAAAGGAATAAACATGAAAGAAAAAGGACAGAACTAAGTAGTGCTTTATATCTCAAATGATGCTGTGGACAGTCTCTACAATAAACCCTAGGAGTGAAGGAGAAGGGGAAGGAAGAAAAGAAGGAGAAGGGGAAGGAAAAAAAGTGATTACCTGAATAGTAATTGCTATCACTGAGGAAGAAAGATCAGGAAAGGGCTGAGAACTGAACAGTTGGGAAACAGTAAATTTCCGGTGGAAAGAGTACTGTCCAAACCTGAACCAATACAACTGTCTGACTTCCAGCCCCTCTACCACGGCTACTGAGCTACTTGGATTGCCAGCCAAACTGACTTCATCTAAATGTTTATGACTCCCAAATCTTTATCTTCAGTTCAGATCTCTCTACATTAGACCCATATAGCAAGCTACATTTTGAACATTGCTACTTAGATGTCCCTTCAAAAGTCATTCAAAATGTCCCAAATTGAATTCATCATTTGCATTCCCCTACCTGATTCTGTTATTTTTCTTCCCTATATTCCCTGACTTAACGATTGGCACTAAAATTTACTTAGCTGTCCAAACAAGAAACCTGTGATTCAAGTTTCATCTCTCTCCCTACCCTACTTTTTCCACATCAAATTTGTTAGCAAATCAGTCCTATATACAAGGATCCCTGGTGGTGGTTAAAGTACTCTGCTAGTGGGTTCAGTGTTTGAACCTACCAGCCACTTTGAGGAAGAGAGATGTGGCAGTGTGCTTCCATAAAGATTTATAGCCTTGGAAACCCTGTGGGGCAATTCTGTTATGCCCAATTGTGTCGCTAGAGTTGGAATCAGCTTGACAAAAGTGGAATGGGTTTGGCTGGTTTAAAGTCCTATACATTCTAGTTCACTGTGATTTTCTTTTTCCTAATTTATTCCCTTCTCTCCATCTCTATTACTTACTGTTTTTACTTCAGTTAAAACCCTAATTTATAAATACAATTTATTATCCTACTTCTAGACATCCGACCTCTAGCCAAATTTGACACTTGCTACAAAGATCTCCCTAAAACACACATTTCAAAATGTCAATTTAAAAAACTTTTCAATAGTTCCTCATAACTTTCAGGTTCTAAGTTCTATATCAAAGTATATAAGGGTCTTCAGGATCTGGCTGCTGTCTACCTCTATTGCCTCATCTCTCATCACTCATTTAACAGGTAAAATTCAATACAACCCCCAATTTTAAATGGAAAACAAATATTAATGGGAGTCACTTTAAGATGTTCCCAAACTAAGATAATGTTCAACATGTCCAAACTTCTGATAGAAGAGATATTGAGAAAAAGTTCCATCATTTCACTCACATTCTTACAATATTTTTTTCATTAAATTTTACATCTCTTATACCTGTTGCTTCAGATGATTAAGTTCAGCTGTCTGAGGATCAATATTAACAACAGGTTTGTTCTTGATTTTTCTTGCTCTGGCAGCATAGCGAAGGGTATTTAATGTTTCCTCTAGATTGGAGTCAGCAGGACTCACACAGGCTATCATAAGCGTATGGCTATTACCTCCTAGAGAATCTGAAAAATAACAGTGGAAGAAGCTGAAAACAACAATTAGGATGCAAGCAAAGCTATTTGGATTGGCTACTTCAAATACAGAGCTTTAAGAAAAAATCTTATGTATCTAAAAATTTTTTATTTGCATCAGTATAAAAACACTAAGAAGTACAACATGTAATGTGACATAGTTTAGAAATCTTATTGCGCTTACCCCCATTGTGTGGAAAGACAGTGTGATTTTGTCAGTTAACCAGTTAAAACAACTAGGGCTTGACCCAAATAAATTTGGAGCCACCACTGGATTAAGGAGTCCTGCTGTGGTGCTATATGATAGCACTAGAATGCTGACTGCAGGGTCAGTGGTTCAAACCATCAGCTGTCCCTCGGAAAGCCTATACAACTCAATGATACTTGTAACAACAACAATCGGGATTAAATACCCTTATGATGGCCCCTCTGGGTGAATTTCAATTCTCCAGTGAATTCTGCTTGCTGTTGTTAAGTGTCGAGTCGGTTTGACTTATAGCAACCCTGTATAGGGTTTCCAAGGAGCAGCTGGTGAGCTAGAGGAGATACTGAGAAAAAGTTTCTTTTTCCTAATTTATTTCCAAATTTATTCAGAACAAATCTGACCTTGCGGTTCAAACAGACTTTGCAGTCTAGTGCATTAACCCACGTGCCACACCAGGAATCCTGTATGATGCCCCATCTTGGTGAATTTCAACTTCCAGTGAATTCTACTTAGGATCACTGATAATTAAAGAAACAGTAACAAAGTGCAAAGTACTAAGTATGTACAGGTGGCATTCTACAAATGTCTTGACACTCAAGATAATCTTTCCATTATCTTAGAAGGCTCCTTGCCAACAGCTCTTTCCTATTTATCAGTTAGACTGTTGTGTGTGTGATAGTCCAAATATCTGGCTTTTTACCTGTTTGATCTTTGATTTTTCAGTGCTATCAGTCTCTTAGTTTTAGAGGCACTTTGGACTTACCCTGAAGCAGTCGAGTTAACTTGGAATCTCTGTAGGGCACAAAACCGCCTTTTTTATCATCTCCAAGAGCGCTGATTACATTTCCCAAGCACAGGAGACCTCGGTTAATATTAATACCTAACATTAGGAAACAAAAAATTTAAATTGCTTGGAAAAGCATCTACAATGTATCAACATTTTTACTGAGAAAGAGAAAAGAAATTAAAAACTCTGTGAAAATTTTAAGTCATCAATCTTCAAGAAACTTCTTAATCCTGTTAATGCCTTTTAAACTAAAGGTCAAAGGACAAAGATACAAATGCACAATTGAGTCTATTGGCACTTTTTGTCCTTTTGCACGGAAACAAAGCATACAGACATATAGCTATCATCATAACAACCTTATATATAGTTCTTTATTTTCTATACGTACTATCACATTATATCACTAAATCAATGCCTGTAAAATTGGATAAACAGCTATTTTTACTAGCTCAAAGGTTAAATGACCTGTCTAAGGTCAAATGAAGATCAAAGATGACTGATGAAGATAAAAAAAACCCACAGCCTTCAGTATGATTGCACCTCAATGTAAAGCAAGCAAAATTCTTTACAACTGGAACAATAAATAACATCATGATAAATGGAGAGAAGATTGAAGTTGTCAAAGACCATTTTGCTTGGATCTACAATCAATCCCAATGGAACCAGCAGTCAAGAAATCAAATGACTTATTGCATTAGGCAAATCTGTTGCAAAAGATTTCTTTAAAGTGTTCAAGAGCAAAGATTAAGGCAGGCCTGACTCAAGCCAGGGTATTTTCGATTGCCTCATATGCATATTAAAGTTGGACGTTTATAATAAGGAAGATCACAGAAGAATTGATGTATTTGACTTAAGGTGTTGGAGAAGAATTTTGAATGTACCATGGACTGCCAGTAAAAAGAACAAATCTGTGTTGGAAGACGTACAGCCAAAATGCTCTTAGAAGTGAGGATAGCGAGACTACGTCTGTCATACACTTGATGTGTTGTTAGGAGGGACCAGTCCCCGGAAAAGGACATCAACCTTGGTAAAGAGGGCGGTCAGAGAATAAGAGGAAGACCCCCAAGGAGATGGACTGGCACAGTGGTAGCAACAATGGGCTCAAGTGAAACAACTATTGTGATGATGGCATAGGACCAAGCAGTGTTTTGTTCTGCTGTGGTAGGAATCAGAGCTGACTCAATGAAACCCAACAACAATGTCAAATAACTAGTAAATGGGGGAAATGAGATGCTATCTCAGAATTCCAGTCATTGAGCCATATCCTCTTTCTATTATGCCACACTGAATAGCTTCCTTCTGGTTGCTTTAGATATAAAAATTCTTATGAACTTCACTTACTTTTGAAGCTTGCTTTTTAAACACTAATAAACTAAGGTCCTTCCCTGTAAAGCACCTGTCTTCATATTATTATGTTTACGGTGGAAAAGCAGTATAGTACAGGGGTTATGTGCATATGGATTTGGTGTCCATTCCAATCCCGGGTCTGTCACTGATTAGCTACATAATTTTGGCAAGCTCCTCTGTAAAATGAGGCAATCTCACTAGATTGTGGTAAAGGATTAAATTAGATATTGTCTACAAAACGAAGGTAAATAATGAATAAATGGTATCATTACTATTACCTCCACTCTATACTTACTGATTTCTACTTTGAGCTACCCTATAAGCCAAAAACCAAATTTATGCCATTACCAACTGCTCTGAAAGGGATCACACAGAGTGGGAGAAAAATATGGAAAAAACTCATAATCGTAAAAAAGAACAGGTTTACTGGTCAGAAAGAGACAGGTGGAACCTCTGAGACTACAGTCCTTAGTCACTCTTCAGTTCTGGAAATGAACTTACAATTTTTAAACAAGCAATAGACAGGTCTATAAGGGGAACAATATTTGGGAGGTAAGCACTAACCCTGGTGTATAGCACTGAGAATTAATGTGCTGGATTGGAAAGTTGGTTTGAACTGTAAGATTGGTGGTTCAAGCTAACCAGCCACTCTTTGGAAACCCTATACAGGGTCCATACGAGTCAGAACCCACTCGATGACACTTAACAACAGCAACAACAAGCACTCCTTAGAATAAACAATCATTTGAGATAAAAGAGTAGCATTATTCCAAGGACAAAGTTCAGAAGGGTTAGGAAAGGAGGAGGAATGGAAACAAGAAACACAGGAGAGAAGCAGGATAAGTTAGCATTACAATAAAAAACATGGAATAAAATGTGTGTGAATTGTTGAATGGAAAATTCCTTTGCTCTGTAATTAACCCAATTCACAATAAAAAGTTAAATTAAATTAAAGCTACTGGTCTCAAAAAAAAAAAAAAAAAA
>NW_006408636.1:7160165-7164432 GCF_000296735.1 Chrysochloris asiatica | reverse complement strand
TGGTGCCTTGTTATTTGCCAATTCTTTCAATGCACTTTGGACTTCCTCCCTGAGTATCATTGGCTCTTGTTCATAGGGTACCTCTTGAAATGGTTGAACAATAACCATTTCCTTTTGGTACAATGACTCTGTGTATTCCTTCCATCTTTTCTTGATGCCCTCTGCATCATTCAATAATTTGCCCAGAGAATCTTTCATTAACGAAAGCCGAGGCTTGAATTTTTTCTTCAGTTCCCCCAGCTTGAGAAATGCTGACCGTGTTCTTCCCTTTTGGTTTTCCAACTCTAAATCTTAGCATATTTTATTATAGTATTTGGTTTTATCTACTCAAGCTGATCTTTGAAATTTTCTGTTCAGCACTTGGACCTCTTCAATTCATCCACTTGCTTTAGCATCTCTATGCTGGAGACCAAGTTTCAGAGTCTCCTCTGACATCCATTTTGACCTTTTCCTTCTTTCTTGTCTTCTTAATGACTGTTTGCTCTCTTCATGTATGATGTTCTTGATGTCATCCCACAACTCTTCTGGTCTTCGGTCTTTAGTGTCCAATGCATCAAATCTGTTCTTCAGATGATCTCTAAATTCAGGTGGGATAAATTCAATGTCATATTTTGGCTCTCGTAGACTTGTTTTTATTTTCTTAATTATGAGTGTAGTAGCTCAAAATACCAACCGAGAGGGAAGGAGTCTTCACTTCAAGGATCAACTCTGCCCTCTGTCCCCTCAGTATACTGGGTTGACAGGGACAGGTAAATTAGACATTGGCTACCTAAAATGGAAGTGGGGGCTATAAAATCATGAAGTAGCTGGCTTAAAAGTTTTCAAGAGGGAATTTAGTTTCAGAGAGTACAGGGGAAGGTAGAATCCCCACTGAATAGTTTTCATTTTGTCTAGATGGGTCTGGTGAAAGGAGATGGGGATAGGATTCTTTTGATTCAATTGTTGTTGTTGTTGTTATGAAGAGCTGTCAAGTCAGTAACGACCCATAGCGACCCTGTATAGAGTTTCCGAGGAGCAGCTGGTGAGCTTGTACCACGGACATTGCAGTTCAAATGGCTTTGCAGTCTGGTGCATTAACCCACAGCGCCACACCAGAACTCCTTTGATTCAATACTGAATAATTATTATCATGACTAATTATGATTGTCACAACTGTAAAGGTAGAAGTTGTTTAACATAAAGGGAGGAGCAGTTAACCTTACATTCCAGGAACAGAGGACTCTAGGATCATCAAGAGAGAAGAGCATGAGCAGAGCGTGGGACCCTAACCAGAGAAGCAGCCACACCAGAGATGGAGGCAGAGATGATGGCATGGAGAGATAGAGCAGCTGAGGACTCTAGACTCTGGAAAGAGAAAGGTTGTGTGCTGGCAGCCATGAGGCTGGCTTGCTGAATCTGCCCTATGGTTGTTTAAATGATTATATATCCCTGTGTGCTTTTGTATACATCAAAAACAAAAACAGGGAATAGAAGCAAATACTGTTAAATCATGATGCATGGAGGGGATTCTAATCATTGCAGTGAAACAAAATACAATAAGATGAGTGAAAACCAATGTTTTCCCATGTAAACTATTACTTAATTCACAATCATCAATTCCTTGAGTGTTGTTTTCACCAATGCATTCAGTGCAGCGTGGAACTCATCTCTCAATATTATCAGTTCTTGATCACAATGGTATCTCTTGAAATGGTTGAACATACACTAATTATTTTTGGCACAATTTCTTTCATCTTCTTTTGCTGCTTCCTACATCATTCAGTGACTTGCCCAGGGAATGTTTCAATATTAAAACTGTAGGCTTCAATTTTTTCTTAAGTTCTTTCAGCCTGAAAAATGTTGAGTGGTTTCTTTTCTTTTGGTTTACTTACTCCAGGTCTTTGTACATTTCATTTTAATATCTGACTTTGTCTTCACAGGGTGTCCTTTGAAATATTTTGTTCAACTTTTTTTACTTCCCTATGTCTTCAATATTCTTTAGTTTCTTATTTCCTCTATTCACTTTAGCATCTCTAATAAGGAGAGCAAGTTTCAGAGTCTCTTCTGCTATCCATATTGTCTTTTCTTCCTTTCTATTTCATCTTTAAAATGATGTTTTGTTTTCTTCATGTAAAATGCTCTTGATGTCATCCAAGCCAACTTTTAAAAAGCATAAAATGGAGTCCTTTGGATTGAGAACCAAGAACAGACAACAATCAGAGATTGACATAAGTGGCAAAACCACCCATGGACACTTATGGATGCAGTAGTTCAAGAGAGGGAACAAATCTTTACAGGGAGGATGATCATTCCAACCCCCTCCATACACAGAGTAGAGAGAGATGGGCAACTTGGACACTGGCTACTTAAAATGGGGAGGGGGGCACTACAAAGGCAAGAAATAACTGTCTTACAAGTTTTCAAGAAGGAGCCTAGACCCAGAGGGCATGGAGGAAGGGTAGAATCTTCACCAAGTAGTATCCAATCTATCTGGGCGGGGCTAATGAAAGGAGAGGGGGATAGGTCTCTTGCGGTACAATGGTGAATAATTGTTATAAGGAATGGCTGCGAGGGTTGGAAATGTAAAGGTGGGTGTTTTGTAGCAAAAGGAGGGGAGTGATTGACTATGCAATCTAGGAGCTGAGGTTCCTGGAACCATCAAGGGAGAAGAGCAGAGTGTGAGACCCTACTCAGAGAAGCAGTGATACCAGAGACGGAGGCAGAAATAATGACGTGGAGAGATGAAGCGGCTGGGGACTGTAGACCCAGAGAGGGAGAGGGACTGTGTGCTGATTACTGGTTGGTTGATGATGCATGGAGGGGATTGTAACTATGGCAATAAAACGATATACAATAGGATGAATGTAAAGCTAATGTTCTCCCATGTAAACTATCACATAATTCACAATAAAACATTAAAAAAAAATAAACACCCATGTGAGTGTCTAGAGTAGAACAAAAACACAGGACTGAAAACAGAAAATCGGAGATGTCAATCCATGATCAGGACAACTACAAAGCAAAGGGAGGGAAAAGTATAGTTACAGAGTTCCAGGTGGTGAGGAGGTTAGATAGAGTTGAAGATAAAACAAAACTAAAAAAAATATAACCACCCCCCATGCACAAAAAATGAACTCAGGATAGCACACCATGCAGTACAAAGAAACCAGCAGCACCACACAAAAAAAACATAGCCAAATGACTGCATACAATTCATACCTATTGATAATTACACTGAAGATCGATGGATTAAATGCACCAGTCAAGGGACAGAGAGTACCTGAATGGATAAGAAAACAGGATCCTACAACATACAGTCTACAAGAGAAACACCTTCCACACAAAGACAAACACATATTAAAAATTAAAGGATGGAAAAAAATGCATCAAGCTAATGGCAATAAAAAAAAATTTGATTAAATAAACTTTAAGGCAAAAACCAGTATAATAGACAAAAAAGGACATTTATTTCATGATTAAAAGGTCAACTGAACAAGAGGACATAACCATAATAAATATTTATGCTCCTAACGAGAGAGTCTCCAAAAGCATAAATCAAACTCTGAGAGAATCTAAGAAAAAAAACAGACTATGCTACAATAATAGTAGGAAATTTTAATATACTACTTTCAAGAAAGGACAGAACAACCAGAAAGAAATTCAACAAAGACACAGAGGAACTAAACAACACAATAAATCAATTTGACTTCATATATTTGTACTGAGCACTCAACCCAATAACAACAAAAGACTCATTCTTTTCCAGTGCACATGGAACATTCTCCAGAAGAGAACCAGGTGTTCAGCCAAAAGGCAAATCTCAATACAAGGCAAATCTCAATAAATTGAAATATCAAAATACTACAAAGTATTTTCTCAAATCACAATGCTATAAAATTAGAAGTCAACAATACAAACATCAAGAAAACAAAATAAAATACATGGAAATTGAATAACATCCTGCTTAAAAGCTACTGGGTAAAGAACAAATAAAAAAAAAAAAACAAAATAAAAAAAATCCCTTGAGGAGAACAAACAAGATGGCGGATCGGGTGGAAGTGCAGTAAAGGAGCTCCGCCAACAACAACACAGAATACCCAACCAAGCAGGCTCAGGGGCTGGTCCCAGAATTCTGAACCACATATAAAGGAATATTCAGAAGGTTGGAAGGCTCACAGCTGGGGGAATTTGTGGCAGAAGCAAGAAATCCATTGCTTTCTAGTCCGAGATGCTTGGCTGCTCCAGGAGCCGCCATCTTGGGTGAGACCAGGCGGGGGAAGGATCGGAG
>NW_006408636.1:7146666-7158853 GCF_000296735.1 Chrysochloris asiatica | reverse complement strand
AAGAAAAAAACAGCCACCCAAGAATCTTCTACCCAGCAAAACTGTCAATCAAATATGATGGTGTAATCAAAACATTCCAGGATAAGCAGAAGGTAAGGGATTTTGCCAAAGCCAACCCTGCTTTGAAAAACATCCTAAAGGAAGTTCTGTGGACTGAGAACCAACAAGAACACATAACAACTACAGCAAAAAAATAATTTATAGCAATAAATACACAAAACCAAAGTAAAGAATGAATCAAAATCGGACATTAACACAACATCTCCAATAGTTAGAAAAAAACCAGCAAAGTAAGCCTACTGTCACCAGAGGAAAAGAAATAACAAACATAAGAGCAGAAATAAATGAATTAGAAAAAATAAAAAGAACAGAACAAATAAGAAGTTGGTTCTCTGAAAGGATTAATAAGATGGACAAATCACTGGCAATTCTAACAGAAGGAAAGAGTAAGAAACAATCAGGGTGACTTCGCAACAGAACCAAAGGATAATAGCAGAATACTATGAAGAGTTGTTCACCAATAAAATTGAAAATCTAGAAGAAATGGATAATTTTTAGAAAAACACGATTTAACTGAACAAAGTTAAGTAGAAAACTTGAACAGGCCAATAACAAATGAAGAAATTGATCCAGCCATTAAGAAAAGACCAACAAAAGAAAGTCTAGGCCCAGATGGATTTCATTGGTGAATTTTACCAAACATTCAGATAATGTTTATGAGGGTTGGAAGGGAGGGGAGTAATTCACTGACTAGAGGGTTGACACATGTTAGCTCAGGTGACAGGGAGGTTGGCAAAAGAATGATGAAGATAAGTGAAAACAGAGGAAGGTATGCAAGGGCTAACAAGGATAGAGGTAAATAGTGATACATATACAACCTTGAAACAACAATGTTGTGTGCGTAGAAACATGGATTGGGACATAGGTTGAATGGGTAAAGGAGGAAGAATGGGATTTAAAAAAAAAAAGTATGAGACACAGAGTCTTGCCTTCCTGGCTTCTAAAGAACATTCTGGCTATACTTCTTCCAACACAGATTTGTTTGGTTTTCTGGCTGTTAAGAAATATAGAGAAACTATTTAGAACAAGGAAATTACTATCACAAAAGTCAGGAGAATGCATGGTTACTTCTATAAATCAGGAGATTGGAATGGTTATGAGTTGGGTCACTGTGAGTTGGAACCGACTCCACAGCATGGTCATACACATATACACACAGATGTAAAACAGGGAATCTGTTTGTAATCTGAGAGGGGTACATATAGGGCTTTTAAGGGTCCTAGAAAGGTTTTCTTTTTAATCTGAGTGACAGTTACATGGGTTTTCATCTTATAATACTGCAACTACTTATTGGAATCCTGATGTGTTGCTGTAGAATAAGCACTGGACGGCTAACTGCAAGGTCAGCGATTAAAACCAAACAGCTTCTCCTTGGAAACCCTATACAAGGGTCGCTATGAGTCTAAGCGAATCAGTGGCACTTAACAACAAAAGATACAGGATTTTTGTAAGTTACTATATGTGTATCTCACCAAAGAAACATAACTAAGAAGGAATAACATGTGCTGTTAAACAACATAAACTTTTTTTTGGTGGAGTTTGATTCTAAAAGTAAGGAGATAGGAGGATTGAAGGAATTTGTGTACCTAGGTTCACTGAAACACGTGTGCAAGTCTATTCATATCAGCACTATTTAAAATAGCCCCAAATTGGAAATTACCCAAATGTCCATCAACAGAAGAAAGGATAAACAAATTATGGAACATTCACCCATGTAATACTAAATAGTAAGGAAAACGAATGAATTACAAGTATATACATTAACAAGGATGACTCTGACAAGTATATTCTTGTTCTCACCTCCATAGTTATGATAGTCAGATTAGCAAAAGAAAAAATATACAGGATGCCCAGTTTAATTTGCAGTTCATATAAACAGTGAATAATTTTTAACAAAAGTATGTCCCATACAAATGTTCTTTGCTATTTATCAGAAATTCAAATTCTCTCTCTTATGCACATATAGTGAGGAGATCAAAGATAAAGAAGTTAATTAACCTATTTTTTTTTCCATCTAGTAAATGCATGTTGAATAAAAAGTAGACAGACACATGGGAATATATATTGCATGAGAGCTGGAACTCAACAGGACTAGCTTGTTTGTCCAGGTCTTGCAAGTTTTCTGCCTTTGAAAAGGTAGTCTTACTACATTTCTATCTTTCCTTTGAGGAAAAATGTTCTTTGACAGGTACATTACACAGGTACTAGCTTTTACAGGTTTTACTAGAAACTTTTTAATTAAAATAAAACAAATACAAACTAACCTATGACTGGAAGTCTGTCCAGTGACCGGGTACCCTTTGGGGAAGAAAATAACTAAAACAGGACACAAGCAAACCTTCTGAGATGCTTGTAATATTCTGTTTCATGATCTGTGTGCTAGTTTACATGGGTGTATTCACTTTATGAACATTCATCAAGTTGTTTAATTATGATTTGGGTATTTTTCTATTTGTATATTATAGTTCAATTAAATAATCTATTATCTATGAGCGTGCTGCGAGCCTTAAGGTCAGCGGTTCGAAACTACCAGCCGCTCCGCGGGAGAAAGATGAGGCTTTCTACTCCCGTAAAGATTTACACCCTCGGAAACCCTGTACAGGGTCGCTATGGGTCGGAACCGACTCGACGGCACTTAACAACAACAACAATGAGCAATATAGTTATATTTATCTGGCAATGACCTGAATATATATTATATACAAAATCACAACAAAAAATAGGATTAAGCTAAGCATGAAATGTACAGAACCTTCACTCTCTGAAAGGAGAAAAATACTTTGAATAGACCATTTAATCAGCAATATAATTCATCAATAAATATAAACTACCTCTTGTCTGTCAGTTTGTCAGATGGCTTGGTGATGATCCATACAGTCAAAAATCTTTGTATAGTCAATGAAGCACAGGTAAACATCTTGCTGGTATTTTATGCTTTCAACCAAGATCCACCTGGCATCAGCAATGATATCCTTCGTCCCATGTCCTCATTTGAATCTGTTTTGAATCTCTGGCAGTTCCTTGTAAATGCACTGTTGCAGCCATTTTTAAGTTCTCTTTAGCAAACGTTTATTTGCATGTGATGGTAATGATATTGTCCAAATGGTTACGAATCGGGCTGTTAATCTCACAGTCAGCAGTTCGAAACTACCAGCTGTTCCACGGGAGAAAGATGAGGCTTTCTGCTCCCGTAAAGTTTTACAGCCTCGGAAACCCTGTTCAGGGTCGCTATGAGTCGGAACCGACTACCCGGCACATAACAACAACAATGATCTCCGCATTCCATTGGGTCGCCTCTTTGTAATGGACACAAATATAAATCTTTTCCAGTCAATTGGCCAGATAGCTGTCTTCCAAATTTATTGGTATAGACGAGTAAGCCTCTAGTGCTGCTTCAGTTTATTGAAAGATTTCAATTTGTATTCCATTAACTTCCAGAGTCTTGTTCTTTGCCAATTCCTTCAGTGTACCTAGTACTTCTTCTTTCAGTATCTTTGGCTCTTGAAATGGTTGAACACTGAGCATTGACAGTGACTCTATATTTCTTCCTTCTTCTTTTAAGGTTTTTTTTCTGCATTTCATTATTTATTTAGATGTTTAAACTCTCACAACTAGGTTTTTACAAACTAGTGAACACTGACAAATTATTTCTTCCAGAGAACTATAACAATCCCATACAGTATAAATATATGATTGAACTAACATTAATACATATCACCATTTTATCAATTACATAATAAAACAAGTTATAAAACATTAAGTTACACAATTCAAAAGGCATATGAAAATTAAGAGTGTGCTCAATTCATTAGCAGAAACCCACGTGTTTTTTACAAGAGAGATGGGAAAATGGGGGAAAAAAATCACACTTGAAACAAAAATAAGATGGTTAACAACTTCCATTCGATGAAAAAGTGACAATAACAAAGCATCTCTAACTCTTAAAAATATTTACTAATTTAAAGAGCACATTCTACACGTTCTGTACAAGACTAAGGCAACATTTTCCAAAAAATATTTAATAGTCCACTTCCATTCTTTATTCAGGTCCTCCCTGTTAAGTTGCACCCCAAAATACAAACATTAAATTACCTGTAAACCTTTTTTCTTTGGTTTGCAAACATTAAAGATATTGGTTCTATACAATGTAGGTTTTCCAAAATGAAATTTATAGAAAGAAATTAAATTATCACTGCTAAGACTTGGTAAAAAATTCAAGAAAAATCAGTGGTTAAGCAAACCTGATGTATATTGTTACGAATGTGGGAGATGTAAATACAATCTGAGCAGGCAAATAACCATATGGGTTCTATTTTTAATGTATGAAATGACTGAAGTAATAAACCACATACAGGTCTAATGTTCATAGTTCCTACGATTGTTGAGTTTCTGTATGATACTAAAAATATAAAAGGATTGCTTCTCTAGAAACCCAGTCGAAGACACCTCCTCATTTCTTCCTTTTTCTTAAGCATCTCTACACTGGAGAGCAAGTTTCAGAGTTTCTTTTGACTTTCATTTTGGTCTTTTTCTTCTTTCTTATACACTGATGTAGTCAATTTGGTTTCTGTGTATTCCATCTGGTGAGGTTCATGTGTATTGTTGTTGTTTATTATGGTAAAATTCTATTATAGGATTTATGGCATTGTTTCTATCACTGAGGCCATACGTTATAACTACTGATTTTTCTTCGTTTCCCACTTTCACATTCTAGTCACCAGTAATTATCAAAGTTGTTTGATTACAGAGTTGATAAATCAATTATGGATAATAAAAATATCTATACACAAGGACTGTGCTAGGTATTTTGGCCCTTAATCACACTAAATTTCTTATATATTGATAAAATTCTGGCATGGTACAAATAATATGTATATTTTAAATGCTGAACAGTAAGAAACCTTTGTTAAATGTCCAGATAGGCTGATCATAACTCAAACATGGAGACCACAATTCTGTCAATTTTTCACTCTATGGAAGTTTTATTACACTTATCCACCAAGCTAATATGTTGGTAAATATGCATGAAAAACGAGTTCCTGTCTCAAGTTCCACTTCCAAAGTAGTGCCATCAGACATCCATTTTATTGAATGCAACAGGTGTTTCTATGTCCATTGGAGTCTTTGAAATACAGGCACATTTTAGGGTGATACTTCTCCAAATACAAAAGTTGCTTGCTATTAAAAACTTCACACCGCTTTTGTTTTATGAATTATACAGCATCTTAATATTTCATTTCACCTTCAATTAATGCTAGGGCAACAAGCACTGGAGCTCTCCTAAGTCCTGCAACACAATGAACACCAATACAACCACCAGGTTCTTCATGAAACTTAATTTTTACAAGAGTGAACCAGTCATCAACAATCTGGTTGGATGGCAGTGCACCATCATCAAAAGGTCAATCAGGAACATGGATGCCTTCTTTTTCCACAAGAGCAGTATCATAAGTTACTTCACATATTCTAATAATTATTGTGGCAATTCCATAGTAAGTTCCTCTATAAATTTGTTTATGGTAGCATTGGATTGTGTGTAATAAGAAGTTTCATGCTCTTGTGTGTGATTTCCACAGGAGTTAAACAGTTCCTTTGAGCCATGTTAATTCAGTTAAAAAAAAAAACTTTAATTATAACTAGGGTTATAATTTTAAAAAGTGAATATAGAAATGATGTAAAGAAACTTAGATCTGTTTCAAAATATTCTATTTGTAAATATCAGTACTTTGAGTAGGGTGCTGGAAGTAATGGAAAATAAAATGAATCTCCTAACAGGAAGCAACATTTCTTCAATCCAGTAATACTGAGGCAACAGAAAGGAAGTGCACTGAGGTTTACCCCATCCAGGTCGGAACTGTTGAAAACTGCTCTGTGGATTTCAATTCAACACTTCATTGTCCAGGATAACTACTCTGATGGGGGTTTCTTGGTGGAGTAGTAATGATTTTCTACAGTTCACTTGTTGCACAGCAGTCATGCTGCACCTGGCAGTAATTTCCATTTAGAAATTCCATAAATGTGTGACCAAGAACATCAAAGAACTCTGCCACAGTATTCTTCCTTTCTTGGAGTTAATAGGTTGATCCAGTGTTTCTGATGATCAAAGAAACCAGGAGAAAACTCTGCAATTTGTTGCTTCACCTGCAGGCCTCCAAAATTCTAACCTGAGACTTGAATTTTTTTCTTCAGTTATTTCAGCTCATTAAAATGCTTGACTTTGTTTTCTAGAATTGCCCTTTGAAAGTTTCTGTTCAGAGATTTTGCCTCCTCGTTATTTCCATTTGTTTTAGCATCTCTATGCTGCAAAGGAAGATTCAGAGACTCTTCTCACATCCATTATGGTATTTTGCTTCTTTATGACCTTTTGTTTTCTTCCTGTATGATATTCTTTTTTTAAATATATATTTTAAATGATTTATTGTGAATTATGTGATAGTTTACATGGGAGAACATTAGTTTTACATTCATCCTATCATATATTGTTTCCTGGCCATGCATCATCAGCCAACCAAAAGGGTATACCCTGCAAGCCTTTTCCCCGGTCGTCAGCACAGAGTCCCTCTCCTTCTCTGGGTCTAAAGTCCCCAGCCGCTCCATCTCTCCATGTCATCGTCTCTGCCTCCGTCTCTGGCATCACTGTGTCTCTGGGTAGGGTCCCTCTCGCCTCTCTTCTCCCTTGATGGTCCCAAGGACCTCCACTCCTAGACTGCAAAGTTAATTGCTCCTCTACTTGCTACAAAACGTCTACCTTTACATTTCTGACCCTCACAATCAGTCCTGATAACAATGATTCACTATTGTATCACAAGAGATCTATCTGCATTTCCTTTCATCAGCCCCGGCTAGACAGATTGGATACTACTCAGTGGAGATCCTACCTTCCTCTACACCCTCTGGATCTAGGTTACCTCTTGAAAGCTTGTAAGCCAGTGACTTCTTGCCTTTGTAGCCCTCCACTTTGGGTAGCAATGTCCAAGTTGGCCATCTCTGTCTACTCTGTGTATGGAGGGGGTGGGAATGATCCTTGCTGTAAAGATTTGTTCCCTCTTTTGAGCTACTGCATCCATAGGTGTAGGTCAAGTTCATCAAACTGTACAAGATTACTCTTTTTTTCTTCTTCTTTCTTCTTCTAGTTGAGCTCTGATCATCCGGTCATTGAAGCCAGGTCAAGTGGGTATTATCTGCAAGTGTGGGTATTCTTGTGCATATGCTCTCTCTTCTTATCAGCTGGATGTTTCACTCTCCACTCTAGTCCTCTGTGGCTATGTCACTGACTCTGGGCCCAACAGTACCCGGGTCTTGCCACACTGCTGGCCAACCAGGTCTCGACCCGGGTTCACAGGAGTCTATTGAACGTTGTAGAGCTTAGGTCACAGCTTCCCTGCTGGTTTTCCCTCACTTCCCCTTATCGGTGACAAATGTGATCATCAATCAGAGCGTGTATTCTCACTGAGTTTTAGTCTTGGAAGGAGGTTTGTTTTGAGGGGACCCGACTACTTGCCTTGATGTCTCCTGTGCGAGCAACTTAACTTGTTCTTGTAGTAATCAGTTGGTCTATTTTTCCTGTTAGTCTTTCTTTCAAGAAGTATTTTCTGTTCTTCTAGCCACTCCAGGCTGGTCTACCCATCCTTTCAAGTGGAAATTTCCCACCTCTGAAGATTCTGGATGCAGAGGCTTCACAGGAAGCCTCCTTCACTGGGCACATTGTAGCCCCATTTTAGGTACTTTATGATATTCTTGATGTCATCCCACAACTCTTCTGGTCTCCAGTCATTAGTGTATAATTCATCAAATATAGTCTTAAGATGATCTCTAAATTCAGGTGGGATATGTTCAAAGTCATAGTTTGGCTCTAGTAAACTTACTTTAATTTTTTCAGCTTCAGCCTGAACTTGCATATGAGCAATTGATGGTCTGTTCCACAGTCTATCGCTGACCTTGTTTTGGCTGATATTATAGAGCGAGCTTTTCCACCATATCTTTCCACAGATGTAGTCAATTTGATTTCTGTGTTTTCCATCTAGGTCGTCTTTTATGTTGTTTAAAAAAGGTATTTGCAATGAATAAATCATTGGTCTTGCAAAATTCTACCATGCGATCTCCAGCATTGTTTCTATCACCAAGGACATATTTTCCAACTACTGATCCTTCCTCTGTTTCCAATATTTGCATCCAATCGTCAGTGATTATCAATACATCTTGATTGCATGTTTGATCAATTTCAGACTGAAGATGTTGGTAGAATTCTTCAATCTCATCACCACTGGCTTTAGCAGTAGGTGCATAAAAATTGAATAATAGTAATATTAACTGGTCTTCCTTGTAGGTGTATGGATATTATCCTATCACAAATAGCATTATGCTTCAAGACAGACTTTGAAATGTTCTTTTTAATGATGCATGTGATGCCATTCCTCTTCAATTTGTCATTCCTGGGATAGAAAACCATGTGATTATAAGATTCAAAATAGCCAATACGACTCCATGTCAGCTCACCAATGCCTTGGGCATAGATTTTCATGAGTTCCATTTCACTTTTGACAAATTCCAATTATCCTAGATTCAAACTTCATACATTCCATGTTCCAATTATTAATAGATGTTTACAGCTGCTTCTCCTCATTTTGAGTTGTGTCCCATCAGCAAATGAAGGTCCCGAAAGTTTTACTCCATTCAGGTCATAACAGTCAATTCTACTTTGAGACAGCTGATGTCCATTCATTTTTTTGAGTGCCTTCCAACACGAAGGGCTCATCTTCCCACATTATACCTGAAGATTTTCTGGTGCTGTTCATTTTTCAACATTTGATATTCTGGGACTATCTGACAGTGTTCCACACTTATTCATAAGGTTTTCAGTAGCTAAACATTTAGTAGTAGTTCGCCTCTCCATCTCTTATTCTGGAACATCAGCTGAAACCTGTCTAACATGGGTGACCTTGTTGGTACTTAAAATACCGGTGGCATAGCTTCCAGCATCATAGCAAGATGCTAAGTCACCACTGTATAACAAACTGACGAGTGGTAGAAGCATTATATATAGAGAAATACATGTTTATTGGAGTCCTGGTGTGGCAATGTAGGATCAGCACTGAACTACTAACCACAAAGTTGGCAGTTAGAACTCACCAGCCACACCTTGGAAATTCTATACAGGTTCGCTATGAATCAGAACTAACTCAACAACACTGAACAACATGTGTATATTATTGTGAACCACAAGGTCATCAGTTCAAACCCACTGGGTGCTCCTTAGAAAACCTATACAGGGTTGGTAAGAGTCAGAAATGACTTAAGGGCACTTAAGAAAAACAAATGTATATATGCACATGCACCAGGAATTATGCTACAATGTGATATGTGGAGGCATATATTCAAATTACTTTAAGTTTACAAATTTTCATTAAAATAAATCATTAAAAAATTTCTGCATCTGTAGGATAAGCACTGGACTGCTAACCACAAGATCGGTGGTTCTAACGCACCTCAGAAACCCTACAGAGGGTCGCTATGACTTGGAACCGACTTGATGGCACTTAATAACAAGAGCAAATATCATTTAAGGAGTCCTGGTAATGCATTAGGTTGTGCTGTGCTGCTAACCAAAAGGTTGTCAGTTGGAATCTACCAACCCACTCTATGGGAGAAATATGGAGCAGTCTGCTAACAAAGATTTATAGCTTTGGAAATGATATTGAGCAGTTCTACTCTACTTTAGGGTCACTTTGAGTCAGAATCAACTTAAAGACAGTGGATGTAGTTTTGAGTTTGGAAATAGAATTAGTTTTCTTTTAAAAACCAGAAATAAACGTTTTTGTATGACATCCTTCTCCAACGATTGTTTCCTCCGGACAATATGTCCAAAGTAGGAGAGACGAAGCTTAGCCATCCTGGCCTCCAAGGAGCACTCTGGCTGCACGTCTTCCAAAACAGATCTATTGGTTCTTTTGGCAGTCCATGGCACTTTCAGTATTCTCCTCCAACACCACAACTCAAAGACATCAATTCTTCTACGATCCTCCTTATTCACTGTCCAGCTTTCGCATCCTTATGAGGCTATTGAAAACGCAATGGCCTGGGTCAGGCGCACCCTAGTCCTCAAGAAATCCTATATAGGGTTGGTATAAGTCAGAAATGACTCCACGGCACATAACCATAACCACCACCACCATCATTTCGAAGAATATGTAGAAAATTGAAGTCTCATAAATCAATTGTTGATATTGTTAAGTACCATTGAGTTAATTCTTACTCATAGCTTCCCTGTATAGGGTTTCTGAGGAGCAGCTGGTGGGTTTCAAGCACTGACCTAGTGGTTAGCAGTTCCGTGCTTGTCCTACAGTGGCACACCAGAAAACCCTGATACATTGATTGTTGTTGTTAAGTGTCATTGAGTCAGTTCCGATGGATAGTGATCTTATATAGAGTTTCCAAGGAGCAGCTGGTGAGTTTGAACTGATGATCTTGTGATTCAAACCCACCTTTCAGTTAAGTGCTTATCCCACATCACACCAGGACTCCCATACATGACAATTGGGTGTAAATGGTACAATTATCTTGGAGAACTGTTAGGCAGTATCTTATAAAGTTAAGCATACAACTGTCCTCTTACACCTCCAGGTATGTATCCAAAAGAATAATTTATGTTCACAAAAACACCTTTATATGGCAGGACAGCTTATTCAAAATAGTGAAAATGGGGAATGAAATTCCATCATCAGGAGACTAGAAAAACAAATAGTATATGCAATAGTGCTCAGCAGTACAAAAGAACAAATTAATAATTAAAGCAAGAACATAGAAAAATCTCAAAAGAAAAAAAAATTATGTTGAGTAAATGAAGTCTGGAACAAAACTAAAAAATAAACCAAAACAATATGATTCCATTTATAGGAAGTCTTGTTGCTGTTATTAGGTGCCATCGAGTCGGCAGTGACTCATACTGACCCTATGCACAACAGAACAAAACACTGCCCAATCCTGAGCCACAATTGTTGCCATGCTTGAGCCCATTGATGCTGCCACTTTGCCAATCCATCTTGCTGGGGGTCTTCCTCTTTTTCTCTGACCCTCCACCTTACCAAACATGATACCCTTCTCCAGTGCTTGGTCCTTCCTGACAATATGTACGAAGGATGAGAGACGAAGTTTGGCTATCCTGGTCTCCAAGGAGCACTCTAGCTGTACTTCTTCCAACACAGATCTGTTGGTTCTTTTGGCAGCCCATGGCACGTTCAACATTCTCCTCCAACACCATACCTCAAAAGCATCAATTCTTCTGCGGTCTTCCTTATTCACTGTCCAGCTTTCAAATGCATATGACGTGATTGACAATATTTTCAATAGGAAGTCTAAGCACACTTAAAAATAATCTAAGGTAACAAAAGTCAGAAAGTAGTTGCTTAGGGTGGAGTAAGTAAGGCTTAATCACTGGAAAAGGACACAAGGGAATTTATGGTAGAGATGGAAATGTTTTATATGGTTTACTGGGTGGTGGTTATATGAGTGAATATAATTATAAAAATTCATCAACTTCAGCATTTAAAAGATATCCAATATATTGTATGCATAAGAAGAAGCACACCCAAAATATGAAAAGATCAACAAAGTTAAAAAACTGAGACTGAGAAAAATGTACACAATAAAGTAACAAAGGATTAATAAACATTATATACAAAAAATTCCTACCAATCAACAAGAACAAAATTAAGCAAAGGGTATGAATAGGCAATTCACAAAAATGGAAAGAAAAATGGCCAATAATGAGAAAAGGTGTTCAGTCTCGCAGTAATCAGGGAAATTAGAATATGCAAGAGCTAACCAAAAAATGGATGAAAATTTAAAAAAACACAAATAATCTCCAATATTGTCAGCAGTTAAAAGGAAACACATAGGAGAACAAACAAGATGGCGGATCGGGTGGATGTATAGCAGAGAGCTCCCACAACAACAACACAGAATACCCGACCAAGCAGGCTCAGGGGATGGTCCCAGAACTCTGAACCACATATAAAGGAATACTTAGAAGGTTGAAAGGTTCACAGCTGGGGGAATTTGTGGCAGAAGCAAGAAATCTATTGCTTTCTAGTCCAGGACGCTCGGCTGCTCCAGGAGCCGCCATCTTGGG
>NW_006408636.1:7125641-7143701 GCF_000296735.1 Chrysochloris asiatica | reverse complement strand
TTAACTGATGGTATATGGAGGGGATTATAATCAATGTAATGAAACAAGTTATATGAATTGTTGAATGTAAAACTGATGATGTGACCTGTAAACTTTCACTCAATCCACAATAAAAACCTTAAATTAAAAGAAAAAAAAGGAAACACATATTCTGATATATTTTAGGTGAAGTGTATACTAGGACAAATATCGTGGTTAAACCAGAGCCTGGTCGAGAGCTAAAAAGGATAATCTAGGGGAATGAACCCATCAAATACAAAACAAAATAAGTTTCTATAGAGTTGACTGCGACTCATGGCAACCTCATGTGTTTCAGAGTAGAACACAGCTCCATAGAATTTTCAATGGCTGATTTCTTGGAAGAAGATCACAGGCCTTTCAGCTGAAGTGCTTCTGGATGGATTCCAATATACAACCTACCAGTTAGCAGCTGGGATCCCTAACCATTTGTACCACCCAGGGATGCCCACAGGTGACTTTAAAATGCTGTGGCATATTCCTAGAGATCTAGAAAGCAGTGTACATGTGCAAGGGTATGCAAATTTCTAAGGGGTGCTGGTGGCATAGTGGGTTACATGCTAGCCTGCTAACCACAAGGTAAGCAGTTTGAATTCACCAGCTACTGTGTGGGAGAAAATTGAGGCTTTCTAAGGAGCTCTGGTAGCGTAGTGGTTACGAATCGGGCTGTGAACTGCAAGGTCAGCAGTTCAAAACTACCAGCTGCTCCACAGGAGAAAGATGAGGCTTTCTGCTCCCGTAAAGATTTACAGCCTCAGAAACCTTGTTCAGGGTCACTATGGGTCGGAACCGACTCGGCGGCACTTAACAACAACAACTCCTATAAAGATTTACAGCCATGAAAACCCTACATAGGATCACTATGAGTTGGAAGCAACTCCATAGCATAAAACGATAAGATGCAATTTTCCAGGAAAAAAACCCACTGGGTCATTGAGTCAAAACCTGAAAAGTCCTCAATCTTGCACCTCTGGCTGGCTTTAAGACCCTGTTCATGTAGGAATTGAAGGCTCTAAGACAGAGCTTTTAAAGTGTTCTCCACATTGAAGGAATGCCCCCAACAGATACACAGTAACATAGACAAATAAATGATGGAAGTTCAAGGCATTTAAGGAAACATGAGATCAACCATTAGCTAATAACTACACTAAGCAGAGACTGGTGTGGCGACTGCATATTACAGGGAAAAAAGGCTTTACCGATTCATTAAACACTAAATACGGAAAACCAGAAGAGTTGTGGGATGGCATCAAGAATATCATACAGAAATAAACCAACAGGTCATTGAGAAGACAAGAGAGAAGAAAAAGATCAAAATGGATGTCAGAAGAGACTCTGAAACTTGCTCTCCAGCGTAGAGATGTTAAAGCAAATGGAAGAAGTGAGAAGGTACAAGAGTAGAACAGAAAATTTCAAAGGTCAGTTTGAGAAAACAAAGTCAAATATTATAACAAAATGTGCAAAGACCTGGAATTAGAAAACCAAAAGGGAAGAACACACTCAGCATTTCTCAAGATGAGGGAACTGAATAAAAAATTTAAACCTTGACTTGTGGTATTGAAGGATTCTATGGGCAAGATATTGAATGATGAAGAAAGCATCAGAAGAAGATGGAAGGAATACACAGAGTCACTGTACCAAAATGAAATGGTTGATGTTCAACCATTTCAAGAGGCAGAATATAATCAAGAGCCAATGATCCTGAAGGAAGAAGTCATTGGCAAAGAACAAGGTACTGGGAATTGATGGAATACAAATTGAAATCTTTCAACAAAGCGATGCAGCACTGGAAGCACTCAGTCATCTATGCCAAGATATTTCGAAGACAACTACATGGTCAACTGAGTGGAAGAGATCTGTAGTTATGCCCATTCCAAAGAGAGGTGACCCAATGGAATGCGGAAATCATTGGACAATATCTTTGATATCCCATACAAGTAAAGTTTTACTAAAGGTAATAAAGAAACTTCTATAACCAAACATTGACAGAGAACTTCCAGAGGTTCAAGCCGGTTTCAAAAGAGGACACAGAACAAAAAGATATACACTTGTGTTTTATTGACTAAGCAAAGACTTTAAATTGTGTCGATCCTGACAAGCTATGGACAACATTAAGAAGTATGAGTATTTCGGAACACTTAATTGTGCTCATGAGGAACCTGTGCAAAGATTCTATGGAACAAGATCCAACAGAACAAGGGAACACTGAATGGTTTAAAATTAGGGAAGGTGTGTTCCAGGGTTGTATTCTTTCACCATACTTATTTAATCTGATGCTGAGCAAATAGTTTGAGAAGCTGGATTATATGAAGAAAAACGTGGCATCAGGGTTGGAGGAAGATTCATTAATAACCTGCAATATGCCAATGATACAAACTTGCTTTCTGAAAGTGAAGAAGACTTAAAATACTTATTATTAAAGGTCAAAGATCACAGCCTTCAGTATGAGTTGCATCTCAATGTAAAGAAAACAAAAATCCTCACCACTGGACCTATAAATAACATCCATATAAATGGAGAAAAAGTGAAGTTGTCAATGACTTCATTTTGTTTGGATCAACCATCAACACTCATGGAAGCAGCAGTCAAGAAATCAAACGATGTATTGCATTGGGCAAATCTGCTGCACAAGGTCTCTGTAAAGTGTTGAAGTACAAAGATGTCAGTATGAGAACTAAGGTGTGCCTAACACAAGCCATGGTATTTTCAATAACCTCATATGCATGCGAAAGTTGAATAGTGAATAAGGAAGACAGTAGGAGAATTTATGCATTTGAACTATGGTGTTGGGGGAGAATATTAAAAGTACCATGGATTGCCAAAAGAAAAAATAGATCTGTGTTGGAAGAAGCACAGATAGAGTGCTTCTTGGAAGCCAGGATGACCAGACGTTGTCTCTCATATTTTGGACATACTGTCAGGAGGGACCCGTCACTGGAGAAGAGTATCATGCTTGGTAAAGTGGAGGATCAGAGAAAAAGAGGAAGACCCCCAATGAGATGGATTGGCACAGTGGCAGCATCAATTGGTTCAAATGTGGGAACGACTGTGAGGTTGGCCCAGGATTGGGCAGTGTTTTGTTCTGTTGTGCATAGGGTCACTGAGTTGGTACCGACTTGATAGCACCTGACAGCAACATAGGCTTTACAGAATTAGTGCAGAAAAGTCATTAACTAAACAGCAATAACAAGAAAGGTGAATGCCAGGAATGCAAGGTTGATTAAATTGTGATTATTTTGATAGATAAGGAGAACGCATTTGACAAATCCCCTTTAATGATAAAAACATTGAGCAAACTAGAAATAGAAAGGAGCTTCCTCAACTTGGTAGGAGCATCTATGAAAAAGTCACAGCTAACACTGAACTTAATGAAGAAACACTAAAGGCTTTCTCTCTAATATCAGGAGAAGACAAGTCTATTCATTTGTCAGTTCTATTCAATCTTGTACTAGAGATTCTATCTAGAACAGTTAGGGTAGAAAAAGGAATAAAAGGCATTCTTTTTTGAATGAAAGAAGTAGAACTATCTCTAGTCATTGATGACATGATTTTGTATGAAGAAAATTCTAAAAAATCTACTGAAAACCATTAGAATAAGACAACCAGGGTGATGTATACACACTAATTGTACAAAATTCAGTTCTTTTTCTAGACCTAATAATTTGAAAATGAAAGTTAAAAAAAATTCATTTTATAATAGCATTAAAAATAATGAAACATGTAGGAATAAATTTAAATTTAACAAAATAAGTATAAAATTTATATTCTGAAAATGGAAAAAAAAGTATTGACAGAAAATAAACACCTAAATAAACGGACTTGTAACTGCAAAGCTGGCAGTTCAACCCACCAGTCACTCTATAGAAGAAATCTGAGTCTGTCAGCTTCTGTAATGACTTACAGTCTCAGAAATCCTAAAGAGGGTTATTACGATTCGGAATCGACTTGATGACAATGGATTATTTAAATCAACAGAAAGATATCACGTTTATGAATCAAAAGATGCAATATTAGTAGGTCAATACACTAAACGGGAACTTAATTTACTATGTAAACTTTCAACAAATAATTAAAATAGGTAAATAAACACAATAAAATTGTTGTTGTTGTTGCTGTTATGTACCCTAGAGTTGGTTTCAACTCATACACCCTTTATAGGGTTTCTGAGGAGCAGCTGATGAGTTTGAACTGCTGACCTTGTAGCTAGCAGTCCAGTGTTTATCCTAGAGTGCTACACCAGGACTCTACAATAAAACATTGAGTCAGTCCCACCTCATAGCAACCTTATATACGGTTTCGAAGGAGCAACTAACTGGTGAGCTTGAACTGCTGAACTTGTGCTTCAAACCAACCTTATGGTCCAATTCTTATCCCACAGCATCACACCAAACAAAAGTAATCAAAGATAAATTTAACAAAACGTATGTAAAACTTGAAGGTTGATAACAAAAAACATTGTTGCGAAAAATTACAAAAGATAAATGAAGACTATATGTTAAAAAAAAAAAAAAAGATGAAAATACTATACAAATTGATCTATAGATTTAACACAATCTTTATCAAACCAAAAAAGTTAGAGGACACACTCACATAATAACTGATATGTAAAAAAAGTCTTCAGTCAAAAACTAATGCATTGTTTGGTAGCCTCTGTGTGCCCTGTATTAGGGCCCTCACATTTGTCCCTATTTTTTCATTGATAACCTTTATAATTCTGGGATTCACATTTAGGTCTTTAATCCTTGCTGAGTTGGTTTTTGTATATGGCATGAAGTAAAGGTCTTGTTTCAATCTTTTGCATATCGATTTTTAGTTCTGCCAGTACCATCTGTTGAAGAGACTATCTCCTCCCAATGCAATATACTTAGGCCCTTTATCAAAGATCAGTTGGTTGTATGTGGATGGGTTAATTTCTGGATTCTCGATTCTGTTCCACAGATCTATGTGTCTTTCATTGTTACAGTACCAGGCTATTTTGACCACTGTAGCCGTGCAGTAAATTTTGAAATAAGGGAGTGAGAGGCTTCCAAATTTGTTTGTCTTCTTAAGCAGTGCTTTGCTTATCCTGGGTCTCTTTCCTTTCCATATGAAGTTTGTAACTGTTTTTTCCATCTCTCTAAAAATTGTTGTTGCGAAAATTGCACAAACAAAAGATAAAAACGATGATTTGTACATACTAAAAATTAAAAACTTATGTGCATCAAAAGACTTTGCCAAAAGAGTAAAAAGGGAGCCCACAGAACGGGGAAAAAATCTTTTGCAACGACGTATGAGACAAGGGACTAATTTCAAAAATATATAGGAAACTACAACACCTCTACAAGAAAAAGACAAATAACGCAATTTAAAAATGGGCACAGGACATGAACAGACATTCCACCAAGGAAGATATTCAGTCAGCCAACAAACATATGAAGAAATGTTCACGATCATTAACTATTAAAGAGATGCAAATCAAAACAACAATGAGATATCATCTCATACCAGCAATAACAGTGAAGTTTAAAAAAGTAGAGGACAATAAATGCTGACACGGATGTGGAGTGACTGAGATGCTGCTACATTGCTGGTGGGATTGCAAAATGGTCCAACTACTCTGGAAAACAGTATGGCGCTTCCTCAGAAAGTTGGAAATAGAAATACCTTGTGATCCAGCAATTCCTCTACTTGGTATTTATCCACAAGAAATATGAGCCATAACACGAGTAGATATATGCACACCAATGTTCATAGCAGCACTATTTACAACAGCAAAACAATGGAGACAGCCTAAATGCCCAACAATTGAAGAATGGATAAACTGTGGTACATACACACAATGGAATACTATGCTATCTTGAAGAACAACAAGGAATGCAAGCCACCGCATAACATGGATGAACCTTGAGGACCCTAAGGTGAGTGAAATTAGTCAGTAACAAAAGGAGAAATACTGCATAAGACCATTATTGTAAAAGACTAAAAAAAGAAGTAAAAAAAAAAAAAAAAAAAAACGTTAAACAGAGTTACCATTGTTGTTCCTGCAGAGGAACTGGTAGATTCAAACTAGTCCACTATGCTACCAGGGTTCCTTATTCCTAGAGTAATGATGCCGTAGAGTCAGTTCTGATTCTTAGCTATCCTGTATAGTGTTTCCGAGGCTGCAAATCTTTATGGAAGCAGAATGTGTCATCTTTCTCTCATAGAGCAACAGGTAGATTCAAACTACTGACCTTGTGGTTAGCAGCTCAACTTGTAATCCGTTACACTACCAGAGCTCCTTTATGCATAGAGCTGCTATCTTTGTTGCTGTTGTTAAGGGCTGTCGAGTGGGTTCTGACTCATAGCAACCTTATATAGGGTTTCCCAGGAGTGGCCGATGAGTTTGAACCACCGACCTGGCAGTTCAAACCGACCTTGAGATCGAGTGCTTATCATATGACACCACAACTGAATAAAACGGAAGAAAAACAAAAAAAGCAAAAAATGTGTTATAACCATAAAATGTATATTTGGTACAACATGTAAAAACCTTATGCTAAATGACAGAAACCAGTCACAAAGCGCCATGTGATTCTATTTATATAAAAAGTATGTTTGTGGTTGCCTATGGCTAAAGAAGGAGGTGGGAATGGGAAATGACTGCTAATAGTTATGGGGTTTCTTTTTGAGGTTATAAAATATTCTAAAATTGATTGCAGTGATGGTTGCACAACTCCATGAATATAGTAAAAGCCACTGAATTCGTGATTTGGTGAATAAATACGTAAATTTTATGGTATATGAATTATATCTCAATAAAGCTGGTTTAAAAACTAAAAACTAGGAACTGTACATTTAAAAAAAGATAAAAGATCCTCTAAAAGTAGTATTAAGAGGTCAAATTTCAAAGTGCAAAGGGTACAACAAAAAGGGCACTTTTAAATACATTCCAAACAAAAAGCTAAATGAAGCTCATAAACTCCTGAATTTCTGGTGTCATAGAGGGTAGATGAACTGAAACTACTGGCCTCAGATAATCTTAAAACTTAAACCAAATATTCACAAAAGTCTTCTTAAAACCAAACAGTTTAGTTTAACTAGTAAAAAAAAGGTCTGCCTTGAGCATTATGCTCTTCTTAAGAACTATCTAAATGGGATCAAATTGACAAGAACTACTTGAAAGATTATGGGCTCCTGGTATGGTGCTGTAGGATGAGAACTGGACTGCAAATCACAAGGTCAGTTGTTCAGACTTACCAGCTGCTCCTCAGAAACCCTGTACAGGGTCGCTGAGTTGAAACCAACTCAATAGCACTTCACCACCACCACCATGGGAGAAAGATGAGACTTACTGCTCCACTTAACAACAACAACTTGAAAGATTAGACAGGAACCTTAGAAGACACTAAGTTTATGTTAATGAGAGACGAACAACTCAGAAAAGGAGTGTGAGAATGGTTACACAACTCTAAGAGTGTAATCAGTGTCACTAAATGGTCCACGTAGAAACTGTTGAATTGATGTATGATTTGCTGTATATATTCCCAACAATATTAAAATAAATAAAATTTCAAAAGAAAAAAAAATCTGAGTTAAGAAATAGTTTTCTGCCCTATGACAATAGTATAATAATGACAAATGACAAAGATGTAAAATCCCTCGATTACTCTTTTTGCTTCTGCCTTCTCTGTTCCCCAAAAGCTGAAACGCAGTATTAGTAAAGAGGTAGTGAGAACCCAACAACTTTAACAAGAGCCCAAATTTCAACTGAGACTGCTGAAACTATGTTCATGATTTTTGAAGAAGTATGTAGGAAGATGTTCTAGAAGACTGGGCAGATGTAATTTTAATTAAAAAAAAAAGGTAAGAATTAATTCCATATATTATAGACCAGTGATTTTGATGTAAATCTAGAGTTAATTGTTATAGGCATGGCTTACAAGAGCCTAAAATGGAACAATGAGCACTAGAAACCAACTTGAATTCACCAAGAAAAAATCAGTTTCAACTAATCTTCATTTGTCTTTTGGGCTATTACTAAGATGGTAGCCCTGAGAAATATGGCAGACATACAATATCTGGACTGTAACAAGGCATTTGACAAAATACTTTTTAGAAATATTTAGGAAAAAAGTTGAGAAATATGAACTAGATGTTAATTGGTGTTAGATATAGTTAATAATTGCTTGAAGGGCCATTCCCAAAGCATGCAGATTACCAGATCACTACCATGCTAGATAAAGGTTTCTAACAGCATAGACCATAGGGTTCTAGCCTTAGGAGTTTCATTCATCATTTATATTCAAAAACTTGAATGAAGATATGGAAACCATGCTGATGAGGTTCATAAGTGACAACAACTGGAAAGATAGTGAATACTTGAGATGACAGAATACAGATACTGATTTTAATTATGAGTAGTTGGGGGTAAAATAAAACAAAAACTAAAACTTGCCTGGACCAGATGAAATCAAATCAAGAGCCAGATCCAAATCTCATACCTAAATTAGATAATGAGTGCAAGGGAATTAAACAAATTTTCACTTTTCTGATATTAGCTTCAAACTTGAATTGTAGCTACTGTTAGAATGTGATCTGAAATATCCTAATCAAGACATTAATAAGAGTACTAGAGGTTTTTATCTACAACAGTATCTTTTATTACTCTCTCACCCTCTTTAAGACGGTCTCCTTCAGCCTTGGTTTTCTTCTGCCTTTCTGATCCAGCAAGGTCTACAAGATGCAGCTTGGAGCGAAAGCTGCTATCTCTATATTAAAGATAGAAGACACAAATGAAATAATCAACAAGCTTGAGAGTAGTTAAATTATCAAAGCTGTTTTGCTGGCTTTCGTTTTCTTTTCAGTCAGTCAACATGGTTCCATTGATTCATAGTGCTCACAGCAATGATGGCTAATGATTATTCAAAACAGCTGAAATGAAGCAGCCTTACATTTGTCTTTAAGAGTATTAATATTAAAAATCTTGACTATTTAAATTATAACTTACTTGTCATTTTTCTTTCTTTGTTCTATGGAAACTGTAAAGATGGCATGAGATCGGGACGACTGAGAATTCATAGCTGTGGAGGCCACTGTCCTACAGTTGTTGCCCTGCTCCAAACAGGAAACAGTATCCAATGCAACTAAAACAGTCTTCTCAGTGAGTCCCACAATCTAATTCAGAGAAAGAAAATTACCATACCATGGTTCAAACACTTGATCAAAAATTTACAAATTGGTGATTTTAAAAATTGCCTTCGAATGCACTAGAATCTCAAGAAATAGCATAGTCATGAAATGAAGACTGTTTTAACTAGCAACTCTATGAAGATCACTGGAAATCAAGGTCTCCAATCTCCCCTAGGAAGTCCTGGTGTGGATAGGATAATTACTGGACTACTAACCACAAGGTCAAGGAGCTCTGGTAGCGTAGTGGTTACGAACTGGGCTGCGAACCGCAAGGTCAGCAGTTCGAAACTACCAGCTGCTCCGTGGGAGAAAGAGGAGGCTTTCTGCTCCCGTAAAGATTTACAGCCTCAGAAACCCTGTTCAGGGTCGCTATGGGTCAGAACCGCCTTGACGGCACGTAACAACAACAACCATGAGGTCAGTAGTTCAAACCCACCAGCGGCTCCTCAGAAACCGATCTTAGAACAGGGTCAAGAGCTAGCTCAGTACCAATTTTCTTCCTAGTGATAGCATGCATTTTGTCCAGGTTGCTTATCCAAGTTTCTGATTCCACTATCCAAACCATCTTCCTGTATTACAAGCTAATCAAGCTTTCAAAATAGGGATGATCCTTCAAGCCTTGCCTTAGCAACTGGCTAACAATATAATGACCCAAAAGCGGGGATGGGTGGGGTGGGGGTGGAGGAATCAGAAGCACATGTGCCTGTACTTCAACCCTTAAATGTTTTTTTCTTCTTTTGGGCAAAGGAAGAAAGGAAGTTCAGGAAGATGGGTAGGATAATATTTTACCAAACTAAAAAATCACTGCCAAGTCAATTCTGACTCAAAGTGACCCTATAAGACAGAGCAGAAATGCTCCATAGCGTTTCTGAGATGAAATCTTTATAGAAGCAGAGAGCCTCATCTGTCTCACACAAAGCTTTTATTAGGTTTGTACCAGTAACCTTATTTGGTGGTGTGTAATTAAGTAACCAGTGCTTAATTACACACCATCAAAGCTCCTTTTTCTCTACCAGGCACTCTGATAATATTGAGCATATATGAGTTCATTAAGGAGCTCCTGTAGCATAGTGGTTACAAGATGGGCTGCTAACCTTAAGGTCAGCAGTTCAAAACTACCTACCAGCAGTTACACGGGAGAAAGAGAAGGCTTTCTCCTCCCCAGAAAGATTTACAGCCTCGGAAACCCAATGCAGGGTCGCTATGAGTCGGAACTGACTCCATGGCACACCACTATCACTATTTCATTGAATCATCATACCGTATATCTTACCAAGTTTCCCTAAGTCTGTTCCACATATTCTCATTAAATTCTAGGCTATGATTCTCCCACTCCTGAATATACCTACTCCTCACTATAGACTACCTTGCTATCTGAAAATTTGCATTTACAATGATAGTAAAAAATCTATTACCCGACTATTTTGTGCATTAATGACTGACATCTGGCAGTAACATACACTGAGGTGTGAGATAAGAGTAACATTGCTGTGATGGTTAAGGTTATGTGTCATATTGATTAAGCCATCATTCTCTGTGATTTGACAGTAATGCAATGATGTGATGTGTCAGTTATAGAATGATATAGTCATCTTTCATTTTATCATCTCCCCCATTTTCACATAATGATGGTTTTTGCAATAATGATCTGGTCTTTGGAACCTAACTATGTCAACAAGTAAGAGTGGGTATGCTGAAGTTGGTAGGTATGCTCAGTTTTGCCTATTTTCAAGAATGGCTTCTGGATTTTGCCCATTCCCATATATGAAACTTTCAACTTTACCTCAAATGTTCTGTTCAGCTCTAGCTCTTCATCTTACATCTATGTCAGGTGACAGAAGCCTCTCAAATAAATGTGTTTCCTCCTATGGCACTTAGACTTAAAAATTTTTATATTATTTAACTTTTCACTTTTTATATATCATCCCAGATCCTAGTATAATGTCTGTTACAGTGCTATCCAATATAATTTTCTTTGACCATAGATATCTTCTATATCTGCACTATCAAATATGATACCCACTAGTCATATGTGGCTACTGAAAACTTGATATGTGCCTAGTGTAACTGAGGAACTGAACTTAAAATTTTATTTAATTTTAATTAATTTAAATTTAAAACACCACTGTGGCTAATAGCACAGCCTTAGAACTCTGAAAATAATAAATACTTCATTGATATTAGCATTCATTCAAAAGGTAACAGGAATGTGATAAACTGATAAACCTTTGTCCCCCCTAAGAATCTAGGAACTCGAATAATAAAGGGAATTAAATAACCCACAGCTCCAGAGTAGATTCTGACTCATAGCAACCCTCTAGCATAGAGTAGAACTGCCTCATTGCATTTCCTAGGATGTAAATCTTTACAGAAGCAGAATATCACATCTTTTCCCAGTGGAACAGCTGGTGGGTTTGAACGGCCAACCTTTTGGTTGGCAGCCAAGTGCATTAATTGCTGCATCACAAGAGCTCCTTAATAAAGGGAAGTGCCGTCGAGTCAGTTTCGACCCATAGCGACCCTGTATAGGGTTTCCAAGGAGCCAGCTGTTGAGCTTGAACTGCTGCCTTGCAGTTCAAACGGCTATGGAGTCTGGCTGATTAACCAACAGTACCACACCAGGACTCCAATAAAGGGAATTAGGCCCACACAAAATCTAGAAAACGGAGATGTTGCTGTTGTATGCTGTCGAGTTGGTTTCTACTCATAGTGACTAATCATTAAAAACCATAGTGCCAAATAAAAGAGATTTGATTTTCAGTACTCTTCAAAATTTTTTAATAACATCAAGTAAGAGACAAACACACCTTTATGCCTTCTTTAGGGTCTTCCCGTATATTTATTTGAGAGGCTTTTTCACGAGATGAGCATAAAAGATCCAAGATTTCTTCATTGTAGATCTGGTATTATTGAAAATAAAGAGGTAAAAACATATTAACATGTAATCTCTGGGTGGTGGGATCATAGGCAATTTTTTTTTTCATTCTTTGTGACTTTTCTATATTTCCTAAATTATTTTTTTGCAGCGAACATGCATTATTTTTATATTTACAAAAATCTCTTTAATCTTAAATGTAATGGTTTTGTATCTTAGAAGAATGAATCCGTACGTTATTTGTACCAAATTTGACACTGCTCTTTTAAGACAGAGTCTCTTGGGAACAGAAAATACAAAGAATATCTATGTGTGTGCTCAAATTCAGTTATTTATGGAGTTATAACAACATCACTGTCACCGATTTTGTTAAAACCATGGGTCCTTAAATGGGTCCTTACTGAGAGGTGGAGGTGGGAAGCAAAAAGAAGACAAAAGGGAGAAGTGGCAACCAATATTTCAATAACATCCAAAACTTTTAAGTGCTTAGAACAGTGTTTTAGCATATTGCTACTGTTGTTAGTTACCGTCAAGTAGGTTCTGACTCATAGTGACTCTACGTACAACAGAACAAAACACTGACATAAGCACTGTATTTCTTTGATACTGTTGCTGTTATAGGACTTTCAGTGTGGGGCTTTAGGATAAGCACTGGACTTCTAACCACAGGAGTCCTGGTGTGGCGCTGTGGGTTAATGCACAGACTGCAAAGCCATTTGAACTGCAAGGTCAGCAGTTCAAACTCACCAGTTGCTCCTCGGAAACCCTTTACAGGGTCGCTATGGGTTGCAACCGACTCAATGGCACTTCACAACAACAAGCTAACCACAAGGTTGGTAGTTCAAACTCACCAGCAGCTCCTGGGAAACCCTATACAGGGTAACTATGAATTGGATCCAGGTGACAGCATATACCAATAATAATCCTCATGTTTTACTCCCCCTCCTCCACCTCTACAACTCTATTCCCATTAACATATTAATATTTAAATTATGTAAATCTTCTTAAAGACAAGACATAACCCACATTTTCTCTATCTCTGCTATGGAATTAACCAGCTAGGTTCCCTGAAGTCTTAAGTTCCCTAAACATGTGTCTTTCATATCCTGAGGTCAGAAAGACCTAGCCAATCTGTGTGTATACTGATAAACACTAGAAGTAAGCTCCCAAAAGAGCGGGGACTTTTATTTGTTTTGTTCACTTATACATCCCAAAACCCAAAATTAAATTCATTGCCATCAAATTGATTACAACTCATAGTGACCCTACAGGACAGGGCAGAACTGCCCATAGGGTTTCCAAGGCTGAAATCTTTATAGAAGAATGCCACAATTTTTCTCCCATGGAGTGGCTGTTGGGTTCGAACAGCTGACCTATCAGTTAGCAGCCAAGAGTTTAACCATGGCGTCACCAAGGATCCTTGATATATCCCAAGTACCTGATATAACCAAATGCCTAAAACAGGGTTTGGCACTATATCTGTTGAATAAACAAATTTTATAACCACTTACACAGCTCAATACTTAACCCAATTGTTATATTCTTCATGAAGCAGCAGCATTATCACTTAAGCCTCAAAACAGAAAAGAGAAATCAAATACCTTCCTGAAGATACCACAGGGAATCAGTAATTGAGGCCAAATTAGAATTAAAGAATTCCTATAATCATTTTTTATGGCAATGCTAACTCCTCTATCAGATTAAACAAACTATTCTAACAAGGAAAGAACCAGATGGGAGCCAGCTTCAATGGAGCCAATAAGTTTTCTCTAACAATTTATTATATTTAATGTACTAAAACTGTACATATTAATTTGAGTCATAATAAGAAAAACCTTATTTGGGTTTACATTTTTTATCTAAGGATAATGTTGAATTCAGAATAAAGAAAAATCACTTACCTCCAAATAAGATACTTTCAGAGTAAATTCAGAGTCACTTTTTTTATCAATTTCTCTGAAAAGCAGTTGTATTACCCTAGGAATGACTCCAACTGTTGGTTCATTCTCTTGTGCTGCAGTGTATGCACCTCCCATTGAATAGGTCTTCCCAGAGCCAGTCTGCCCATAGGCCAAGACAGTTGCATTGTATCCTAGCAAAACAGAAACCATATAAGCAGTAGTGTTCAAACATTTTCATCCAATCAATATACTTTGTTTACTTTTGCTTTTTTTTTTTTTAAAGGTTTTTATTCAGTTTTACATACAACAAATCGTACACCTTGTTTCATTACAATGATTATAATCCCTTCCTGTTAATACACTTAACAGTATTTCTCTGTATTCACGTAAGCTTTTTTAAAAAAAAAAACAAAACACTCAGGCATATATAATAATCTACACCTCTAAAGGGCACATTCTGTAAGTCAGCCTCCTGGCCACCAGCTCTCAGTCCCTTTCTTCCCATGAATCTAGAGTCCTCAGCCGCTCCCTGTCTCCATGACCCCATCTCTGCCTCCATCTCCGGTGTTGCTGCTTCTTTGGATAAGGTCCCACATTCTGCTTGTGCTCTTCTTCCTTAATGGTCCTAGGGCCCTCTGTTTCTGGACTGTAAGATTAAACACTCCCCTGTTTTTGTTACAAAACTTCCACCTTTACAATTGTGACATTCACAATTAGTCATGATAACAATTATTCACTCTTGAATCATACCAATCTTATTCCCATCTCTTTTCACCAGACCTTTCTAGACAAGATGAAAACTATTTAGTGGGGACTCTTTCTTTCCCCCCATACTCTTAAACTAAACTCCCTCTTGAAACCTTGTAAGACAGTCACTTCGTGCCTTTTATCACCCCTCATTTTAGGTAGCCAAATGTCTAAGTCGCCCGTCCCTCTCTACTCTGTGTACAGAAGGATAGCATTGATACTTGATGTGAAGACTCCTTCCCTCTCTGTTGGTATTTAGAGTTACTACCTCCATGAGTATAGGTCAGGTTCATCAAATTGTAGCAATTTACCCTTGTTTCCTTTATCAAAAATTTTTTTTAATTATTTTATTTTTTTGGTAATCTTCCTCTATTCGAGTTCTGATTTTCAAGCCATCGAGGCAAGGTCAAATGGGTACTATCTGCAAGTTTGGGTGTTCTTGTGCATCTCCCCTCACTTCCTATCAACTGGATTCTTCACTCTTAGCTATAGCCCTCTGTGGCTATGTCCTTGTCCTTGGGCTCAAGTGTCCCCAGGTCTCACCACATTTTGGAGCAACCAGCCATTCCTATTCTCTCTCTCAACTCCAGGTCAACAGGAGTCAATGGACTGTGGTTGAACTCAGCACATTTCTTCATTGCTGCCTTTCCCCCTCTTCCACTCACCAGTAGAACAATGTGGTCGCCAGCAAGCTTACATGCCTGTTCCAGTGTTCCCTTTGAGTTTCAGTTTTAAAGGGGAATTTATCTTGAAGAAGAACTATATTGCTTGCATTGATGGCTTCCTGGAGAATAGCTTGCTTATTCTTGTAGTAGCCAGTCATACTGACATTTTTGTTCTGGGGTTTTCCTGATGATTTTTCTTTGAAGATGTATCCTCTGTTGATCTAGCAGACTAGATAGACCAGGCTGGTCTGCTTGTCCTTGCTAGTGGGAATGTCCCACCTCAGAAGGTTCTGGATGGAACTCAGGATTCCACCTAAGGTACTATACTCTGTAAAGGCTTTGAAAGAAGCCTATTTCACTGGGCAAGTTCTAGAACCCCTTTTAGGTATTCCAACCAGTTATAGGCTAATGACGGGCTTACAAGTTTTCTGTAATCATGTTTCTCAATATTCCTTTGTATCCCACTCATATGTCTATGTTACAATAGTAGGCAAGGGAAATCAATATTCATAAGACAGTGAAGCATTTTAGTATTATTTCCACTCTTCAAACTATGCCTAGATCCCTGTATCACAGAGCCCTGTTGTTCCAAGGTTGAGTATGCATCATTATTTACACTTAGCCCATGCAAACCTGTCTCAGTGTTCCCCTATATATCTTGTTCTTCCCCTTCCTCCCCCTTCTTGTATTGCCCTCCCCAACATCTGAACTAAACCCCTCACCCCAACCCCGCTGTTGTGGTTACCTTATATTCCATTAGCTCTTCCCTCCATTTAAGATAGTCTATTTTATCCTGCAATCTACCTGATTTTCACACCACCTGGATCTCTGTTCCTCTGTGTTTACCTTCTTTCACATTGTAATTGTTTAGATCATAGACTGACCTCTCAAATCCTCTGTTCTTATCATTTTATTCTGTTCTTGACACTTCCATTTGTCGACTGAGTTCAGGGTGATGCTGACACATACCTCATTCTCTGGTTGTTGTCTGTTATTGTTGGTTCTCAGTCCACAGAACTTACTTTAGGATGTTTTTCATAACAGGGTTGGCTTTGACAAAATCCCTAAGCTTCTGTTTATCCTGGAATGTTTTGATTACACCATTGTATTTGTTTGACAGCTTTGCTGGGTAAAGGATTTTGGGGTGGCAGGTTTTTTTTTTCTTTCAGGGTTTTATGTATGTCTCCGCATTGCCTTCTTGCCTGCATGGTTTCTGTTGAGAAATCTGAGCTTAATCTGATTGGCTTGCTTTTGTATGTTACACTTCTCTTTTCCCTAACTGCTTTCAAGATTCTGTCCTTGTATTTGATTTTGGAGACCTTGATTATTATATGTCTTGGTGATTGTCTTTTAGGGTCTATCCTGCCTGGGATTCGTTGAGCTTTTTGAATGCTTATCAGTTTGGGAAAATTTCTTCCAGAAGCTCTTCAACAATCTCTACTGTGGACCTGTGTGATTCTTCCTGTTCCAGAATGCTGATTATTCTTAAGTTATTCCTCTTCATGTTGTCCAACATGAATCTTAGGCCTTCTTCAGATTTTTAAATCATTTTTTGTGCTTGCTCTTCTATCTTAGTAGTGTTGTCAGCTTTATCTTCTAGCTCACTAGTTCTGGCTTCCATCCCTTCAATTCTACTCCTTTACCCTTTCAATCTATTATCCATTTCTGACATTCTATTATTAATTGTTTGGACATCTTTCTGGAGGTTTTGAATTGTTTCCAATGCTGTATTATATTACTTGATTGTTCCTGTAGTGCTTTCCTGAATTCTTCCTTATTTTTCTCAACTCATTGTAAAGTGTTTTGATACATTTTATAATTATTTTTCTGAATTCCTTCTCAGGCATTTCCAAGGCCTGCCCTCCTTCCAGTATGGTATGTAGGTCTACCTTCAGCTCATTCGTCTCAGTGACTTTATCTCGTTTCTGGACGTGTGCTGATGTGGTCATCTGTTTCTGCTTTTTTGGGCATATTCAGCAGTTATATGTGGCCTTAAATCTTACATGGGTGTGTATTTTGGCGTTTTTTTTATGCTTTCTGAATGCCTCCAGGTAGATGTGATCAGGAAATAGGATTCCTTTTCATTCTTCTTCCTGAGAAATTTCAAGATTCCACTGTTGGTTGTTATGACGTTAACTCAGGATTTAATTTTCAGCCTGTTTCCTTTTTAGTCTACCTGTTCTGCTCAGCACCCCCAGTTCAGGCCTTTTTCCTTGTGATAAACAGTTCAGGACCAGCTGTTGCCATTTTGCAATGCCATTTAATTTTAAGAGGAAACTGTCACTTTAAATTTCGAGGAGGTTCGTGCACTTGCATAGTAGAACCCTCTGGGGGTGGATGTGGGGTGTTTACTCACTCAGGCACCCTCTCTAGTCACCAGAATGGAGGTGCGCAGCGAGAGACCAATGAACAGATTAAAAAAAAAAAAAAGAGTGTCCACACCTTTATCTCCGCAGTTCTGTCAGGTGTCTGTGGCTCCTCTGATCCTTCCCCTGCTTGGTCTTGCCTAAGATGGCAGCTCCGGGAGCAGCTGAGCATCTTGAATTAGAAAGCAATGGATTTCTTGCTTCTGCTACAAATTCCCCTGGCTGTAAGCCTTCCAACCTTCTAAATATTCCTTTATGTATGGTTCAAAGTTCTGCCACCATCTCCTGAGCCTGCTTGGTTCTGTATTCTATGTTGTTGCTGACGAAGCTCCTCACTG
>NW_006408636.1:7124979-7125491 GCF_000296735.1 Chrysochloris asiatica | reverse complement strand
CATTGTTAGGTATACACACAGCAGAAATACACCAATCCAACAGTTTCTATATGTACAATTTAGACATGAATAGATTCTTCAAATTGTGCAACCATTTTCACCCTCCTTCTGCCTCTTTCCTCCCTCATTGCCCATTACATTATCTGTATCATCTTTCCATTTGCTGTTGTCACCTAGATCCCATATTGTTGTTGTTGCTACTAAGTGCGCAAAGCAACCCTGCATAGGGTTTTCAAGGAGTGGCTGGTGAGATTCAACTGTCAACCTTGAGGTTCAAACCAACCTTGAGGTGGAGTATTTATCCTATGGTGCTAAGCCAGGACACATCATAAAAGAGTATAATGCTCAAAGCAAATATTTTTAACTAGTTAAGTTAAGCTGCTGTCTGGTTTTATCATGACTTCAGAAGATATTTTGGTTTAAGGCTTAAAATTTGCCCCAGAGCCACTGATAAAAGGAGATGGGGATAGGACTCTTGTGGTACAATAGTGAATAATTGTTATCAGGACTGA
>NW_006408636.1:7122457-7124079 GCF_000296735.1 Chrysochloris asiatica | reverse complement strand
TGCCATCGAGTCGGTTCCGACCCATAGCGACCCTGTACAGGGTTTCCGAGATTGTAAGACATTTAAAAAAAAAATTGCCCCAAAGCAATAATTTCAGGGGTTTATCAGCCTTTCTAGCTCCAGAAACTCTGGCTTCCATGATAATTTGAAATTCTGTTCTGCACATTCCCCTTTTTGATGAGGACATAATCTTTGATCAAAATATTCAGCAGTGATAGCAGGGCATCATCCAGTTAATCTGGCCTCATGGCAAAAGAGGCAGTTGTTTATGGAAGCAATTATCCATACATTTCATTTCCTCCTCCAGTTTCTGACTCTCCTTCCTCCTCTGTTGCTCCAGGCAAATAGAGACCAATTGTTGTACCTTAGATGTTGCTGTTGTTAAGTACCTACTCATAATAAACTTGTATAGGGTTTCCAAGGAGCAGCTGGTAGATTTGAACTGCCAACCTTGTGATTCACAGTCCAGTGCTGATCCTACAGCACATCTTGAAAGCGTTTAACACCACAGACACTATGCAACAAACAAAGAAGTAAAACTAAACACAATACTAGGCCAATTAACTGAGATGTCGAAAACAAACAACAAAAAAAACATGACCCTGAATCCCCAAACCAAGGAAGAAAATCCCATGAGATGCTTGGTTGTCTCAGCAGATGCTACTTAAAAAAAAAAAAATTTTTTTTTTTTTTTTGCGGGGGGGATGTTGTTGTACATAAATATATCACACAACTTGATGATTCGACTTTTTACAAGTGTATATATAACTCATTGAGAGCAATTATTCAGTATGAAAACCTACCCTTAATCAATGTGATTTTTCCATCAACATAAAATGAAAGTCAGTATTCCATAAACAATAAGCCTCTCTTTCCTCCTCCTTCCTGCCCCTGGTAACCACTAATAAAATTTGTTCTGTGTATATTTTCCTAAAAAATTGGTTTGACCCTCAAGGTTGGTGGTTCAAACTGACCAGCCGCTCCTGGAAAACCCTATACAGAGTTGCTATCTGTTGGAACCAACTTGACGGTATATAGCAACAATCTTTTTATATAAGTGAGGCAGCTACTCAATAACTCTATACAGGATCACTATGAGTCAGAACCAAATAGATGGCAACAAAATATAATATTTGTCCTTTGTGATTGACTTTCACTCAGCATAATGTCTTCAAGCTCCTCCCATATTGTAGCATGTATCAAGACTTCATTTCTTACTGATAGAGTAGTATTCCATTGTATGCATATGAGTTTCAAAAATTCGTGGAAAACTAGAATTAAAAGATAATGGAGGAGTCACCAAAGACCCACCTGAAAGAGGGATGTCATCTGCATTTCCATTGAGATCCCCCCAGCAAGAGCACCAATAAGCAAGCCACAGCAGAGAAGACTTTAAGAACTGTTTAACCCTTAGAGAACTGGATAAACCCCAGAGACATTCTGCTGCTCTGCTTGGTGGGCATGGGGAATGGGGAGTTAATAGATGTTACTGATTTTGCAATCGTCCATCAACCATCATAGGTTTTATCCCCTGTTAAAGTTTTCAGAAGCTAGGCAAAGCATTGCGGTGCCTGGCCCTCAAACGTGCCATGTGCCTTTGCTCTCAGGTCAAGAATCACTGC
>NW_006408636.1:7114409-7121281 GCF_000296735.1 Chrysochloris asiatica | reverse complement strand
GGTAGAAGTACAGTGAGGATCTCTGTCAGCAACAATACAGAATACCGGATGAAGCAGGTTCAAGGGACAGTTCCAGAACTCTGAATCACATATATAGGAATATTTTTAAAAATATGAAAGCTTATTGCCAGTGGAATTTGTAACGGAAGCAAGAAATCTCGTGCTTTCAAATAAGCAGGGCTAAGGAGATCCCAGAGGTGCCATCTTGTGCGAGACCATGCGGGGGAAGGATCAGAGCCGCAACGGATTGAAACTTGGAGATAAAGACGTGGAAATTCGTTTCTTTCTTTTTTTTTTTTTTTTGTATCTGGTTCATTGTCTCTTGCTGTCTGCACCCCTCCATTCTGGTGACTAGAGGGGGTGCCTGAGAGTGGACACCCCCTCCACCCCTGGAGGGTTCTACTACGCATGTGCACTGATCTCCTCAAAATTTAAAGGGACAGTTGCTACTTACACCAAGTGGTATAAAAGGAAAAAAGGCCAGAACGAGGATTGTGGAGTGGGAGAGACAGGCAAAAAAGAAAGCGGGCTGAAAATTAAATCCTGTGGTAGGTCATAATAACCAACAGTGGCATCTTGAAATTTCTCAGGTGGCCTTGAAAGCAAGAAGCTGAAAGAGGATATTAAAGTCATACTTATATTAGGCTACAGATTTTTTTTTTCCTCTTCTTTCATTTCTGCGATTATAGACTACAGTATCAAATCTGTCTTTTTTGCTGTTGCTGGCTTGTTTTTTGGTCCCCTCTTCATCTTTAGGGGACTCTTTCCCTATATTACCCAAGAAGAGACAGCAATGGCAATCGAATAGTCAAGCTACAATGACACCTTATAAAATCCCATAATCCAGGCAAGAACCAATACAAGTTGCCATTCACCAGGTAGGCAGCCAACACCTGCAACAGTTACTCTTAGTTGAGCAATAAGAGTTAAAAGGGAAGCACATCTGCTGATCACATCTACCTGGAGGCAACTGGAAAGCATAAAAAATACCAAATATATACTCCTTTAAGTCTTAAGGCCACATCTAACTACTGAATATTCCCAAGAAACAGAAACAGATGACCATATCAACACCTGCCCAGTAACAAGATAAAGTGACTGAGACAAATGAGCTGAAGGTAGACCTACAGTCCTAACTGGAAGGAGGGCAGGCCTTGGAAATGCATGAGAAAGAATTCAGAAAAATGATTATAAAATGTATCAAAACACTTTACAGTGGAGAAAATAAGGAAGAAGTCAGGGAAGCACTACAGTAACCATCAAATAGGATAGATACAGAATTGGGAACAGTTCAAAACCCACAGAAAGAGGTCCAAACTATTAATAATAGAATATCAGATATGAACAATACACCGAAAGGGCAAAGGAGTAGAACTGAAGAAACAGAAGCCAGAACTAGTAAGCTGGAAGACAACTCTCTCAATACTACTAAGATAGAAGAGCAAGCAGAAAAAAGGATTTAAAAAATCTGAAGAAGGTCTAAGATTCGTGTTGGACAACATGAAGAGGAGTAACAAGAATTATTGCGGAACAGGAAGAATCACACAAGTCCATAGAGGAGCTAGCTGAAGAGTTGCTGGAAGAAATTTTCCTTAACATCCTGAAAAGTAAAAAGATAAGCTCAATGAACCCCAGGAAGGATAGACAAGAAAAGAATTTCACCACAACATATCACAATCAAGCTCTCCAAAATCAAAGACAAGTAGAGATTCCTTAAAGCAGCTAGGGAAAAGAGAAGTGTTACATAGAAAGGCAAGCAAGACATATAAGCTTGGAACTCTCAGCAGAAATCATGCAGGCAAGAAGGCAATGGGGAGACATATATAAAACTCTGAAAGAAAAAAAAAAAAACTGCCAACCAAGAATCCTCTAAGCAGCAAAGCTGTCAATCAAATATGATGGTGTAATCAAAACATGCCATGATAAACAGACACTAAGGGATTTTGCCAAAGCTAACTCTGTGCTGCAAAACATCCTAAAAGGAGTTCTGTGGACTGAGAACCAACAAGAACAGACAACAACCAGAGATTTACATATGTGGCAGCCCCTCCCGGAACTCAATCAGCAAATGAAGAACTGAGAACAGAAAAAATTATAAGAACATACTCAGAGGCTCTGGGAGGTCAGTCTATGACCAAAACAATTACAATGTGAAAGAAGGTAAACAGAGAGAACAGAGATCCAGGTGGTGAGAAGGTAAGGATAAAATAGACTCTTAAATGGAGGGAAAAGTTAATGGAATATAAGGTAACCTCAAAGAAAATTGTCAATTTACAACATACCAAGAAAATAAAAATCCAAAAAGAACATGAAAACATTAAAAGTATGAGGAAACTGACAAGAAAGAACACAAAAACATGAACTCAGCACAGGAAGACATGAAGAACAAAGAAACTAGCAGCACCAAATAAATAAATAACATAATGACAGCAATAAATCCATACCTATCGATAATTACACTAAATATAAACATATTAAATGTACCAGTTAAGAGACGGAGACTAGCAGAATGGATAAAAAAACAAGATCCTTCAATATGCTGTCTGCAAGAGACATACCTTATACACAAAGACAAAGGATCAGGAGTGGTAGGCAATACTAATTTCTGATAAAATAAACTTTAAGGCAAAAACCAGCATAATAAAGATGGATATTATCTCATGATTAAAGGGACAATTGAACAAGATGACATAACCATAATAAATATCTATGCTCCCAATGAAAGAGTTCCAAAATATATAAAGCAAATGCTAATAGATTTGAAGAAAGAAACAGATGAATCTACAATAATACTGAGCAATTTTAATACACCACTTTTGAAAATGGAGAGAACAACCAGAAAGAAACTCGACAAAGACACAGAGGAACTAAACAACACAATCAGCCAACTGGACCTCATAGATGTTTACAGAGCATTCAACCCAACAACAGCACAATACACATTTCTTTTCCAGCGCACATGGAACATTCTCCAGAATAGACCATGTGATAGGCCACAAAACAAGCCTCCATAAATTTACAAACATCAAAATACTGCAAAGCATCTTCTCAGACCACAATGCTGTCAAATTAGAAATCAACAATAGGAAGACCAAGGAAATGAAGTCAAATACATGGAAACTGAATAACACCCTGCTGAAAAGTGACTGAGTTATAGAAGAAATAAAACATAAATTCACAAAGTTCCTAGAAACAAATGAAAACAAACACAGCATACCATAATCTTTGGGACATGGCAAAAGCAGTGCTGAGAGGAAAGTTTACTGCAGTAAATGTGCACATCCAATAAGATCAACACATTAACACAACATCCCCAAAAACTAGAAACAGACAAGCAAAGTAAACCTACAGTCAACAGAAGAAAGGGAATCATAAAGATCAGAACAGAAATAAACAAGATAGAAAACAAACAAACAAAAAAAACTATAGAAAGAATCAACAGGACAAGAAGCAGGTTCTTTGAAAGAATTAATAAAATTGACAAACCATTGGCAAACCTAAGAAAAGGAAAGAGGGAGAAGACACAAACAACATGCTTAAGAAATTACATGGGTGATGTCATAATAGAAACAATAGAAAGAAAAAGGATAATAACAGAATATTATGAAGAGTTGTACTCCAGTAAATTTGAAAACCTAGAGGAGATGGATACATTTTTAGAAAAGTATGACCTACCTTAACTTACACAGAATGAAGTACAAAACTTGAACAGACCAATAACAAAGGAAGAAATTGACCAGGTCTTCAAAAAACTCCCAAGCAAAAAAATTCCAGGTCCAGATGGCTTCACTGGTGAGTTTTACCAAACATTCAGGGAAAGGCTGTCACCAATCCTACCCAAATTATTCCAGAATATAGAAGAGGATTGAAACTTCACTAATATATTCTATGAAGCAAGCATAACCCTCATACCAAAAAATGAGGGAAGGACAACACTAAGAAGGAAAATTACAGACCAATATTCCTCATGAACATAGATGCAACAATTTTCAACAAAATTCAACAACACATCAAAAAAATCATACATCATGACCAAGTGGGATTCATACCAGGGATGCAAGGATGGTTCAACATCAGAAAAACAATCAATGTAATCCACCGTATAAATAATAAGAAAAAGGAAAAGAACCACATGATCATATCGATTGAGGCAGAAAAGATATTTGACAAAATCCAACAGTCGTTCCTGATAAAAAACACTCAACAAAGTAGGAATTGGAGGAAAATTCCTCAATATAATTAAGAGTATATATACAAAATCAACTGCTAACATCACTCTTTTTTTGTTTTTTGTTTTTTGTTTTTTAGCAGTGTTAGCACTTTATTGCATAATATGCCAGGCATTATCCCATATGCATGTGTCCCATACATATACATCTTTTTCTTTTAAATGCAATATTAGATAGCCTAAGTGGGACAGAGGTAAACAGCGATGCACGCTCAGTCTTGGAACAACAGGGCCCTGTGATACAGGGATCAAAGCACAGTTCGAAGAGGGGAAACAACACCAAGATGCCTGACTGTCTGATGAATACCGGCCTCCCCCGCCCACCACTATAAAATAGACCCCCAAGTAGGATATAAAGGAATGTTGGGAAACATGACTACAGAAAACCTGCAAGCCCGTCCTTGGCCCACAACCGACTGGAACACCTAAAAGGGGTTCCAGAACTTGCCCAGTGAAACAGGCCTCTGGTGGAGCCCCCGCAGAGTACAGGACCCAGGTGGACTCCTGAGTCACATCCAGAACCCTATGAGGTGGGACACTCACACCAGCAAGGACAAGCAGACCAGCCGGGAACAGCCAGAGTGACAGAAGACACATCTTCAAAGAAAAACCATCAGGGAAAACCCAAAACAAAAATGTCAGCATGACTGACTACCACAAGAATAAGCAAGCTGTTTTCCAGGAAGCCATCAAGGCTAGCAATCAAGTTCCTTCAGGACAAACTCCCCTCTAAGACTGAAACTCGAAGGGAACACATGAGCAGGCATGTAAGCTTGCTGGCGACCACATTGGTCTACTGGTGAGTGGAAAAGGCGGAAAGGCATCAATGAAGAAATGGACTGAGTTCAACCACAGTCCATGACTCCCATTGACCTGGAGATGAGAGAGAGAAGAGGAATGGCTGGTTGGTCCAAAGTGTGGTGAGACCTGGGGACACCTGAGCCCATGGACAAGGACATAGCCACAGAGGGCTAGAGCTGAGAGTTAAGAATCCAGCTGATATGAAGTGAGGGGAGATGCACAAGAACACACAAACTTGCAGACAGTACCCATTTGACCTAGTCTCAGTGGCTTAAGAATCAGAACTCAATTAGAGGAAGATTTAAAAAAAAAATTTTTTTTTTGATAAAGGAAACAAGGGTAAATTGCTACAGTTTGATGAACCCGACCAAACAGCAGTAGAGAGGGAAGGAGTCCTCACACCAAGCACCAACGCCACCCCCTTCGTACACAAGGCAGACAGGGACAGGCAACTCAGACACCGGCTACACAAAATAGGAGAAGGGTTATAAAGGCATGAAGTGACTGGCCCACAAGGCTCCACGATGGCATCTAGTTTAAGAGTGTGTGGGGGAAGAAAGAGTCCCCACTGAACAGTCCTCACTCCGTCCAGACGGGTCTGGCGAAAAGAGATGGGGACAAGACTCGCATGACTCAATATCGAACAATTGCTATCATGACTAATCGCGACTGTCACAATTGCAAAGGTAGAAGTTTTATAACAAAAACAGGGGAGTGGTTAATCTTACAGTCAAGAAACAGAGGACCCTAGGACCATCAAGGGAGAAGAGCACAAGCAGAATGCAGGAACTTATCCAGAGAAGCAGCGACACCAGAGATGGAGGCAGAGATGGGGTCATGGAGAGAGGGAGCGGCTGAGGACTCTAGATTCATGGAAAGAGAGGGACTGAGAGCTGGTGGCCAGGAGGCAGGCCTGCAGAATGTGCCCTTTGGAGGTGTAAATTATTATATATTCCTGAGTTGTTTTTATTGTTGTTTTTTTATTGTGGGTTGAGTGAAAGTTTACAGGGCATATCATCAGTTTCACATTCAACAATTCATATAACTTGTTTCATTACATTGATTATAATCCCTTCCATATACCATCAGTTAAAAGTATTTCTCTTTATCCAGTCGCGATTAGTCATGACAACAGCCATTCACTACTGAATCCCACGAATCCCATCCCCATCTCCTTCCACCAGACCCATCCAGACAAGATGATAACCACTCAGTGGGGACTCCCTCTTCCCCCCACACTCCCAACCAAGCTCCCTCCTGAAACCCTGTAAGCCAGTCACCCCGCGCCCCCCATTGTCCCCTCATTCTAGATAGCCAATGTCTAAGCTGCCCATCCCCATCCACCCCGTGCACAGAGCGGACAGCACTGGCACTTGACTTGAAGACTCCCCCGTTCTCCGTCGGCATCCAGAGCAACCACTGCCCTGAGCATAGGTCAGGTTCATAATGAAGATGCATCTTCCTTCACTGCAGCCGCCCCAGTCTGCCTGTCCTTTGCAGGGGGAACGTCCCACCCCACAAGGCTGTGGATGGGACCCAGGACTCCACCCAAGGTCCCATACTCCGCGAAGGCTTTGTACAAGGCCCACCCCACTGGGCAAGCTGTAGAACCCCCTGCGGTATTCCAATCAGTCATAGGCTGAAGACGGGCCCACAAGCCCTCTCCAACCATGCCTCCCAACATTCCTTCCCATACCACTCAAGTGTCAATCCTTATATTCCATTAGTTCTACCCTCCATATAAGACAGTCTATTTTATCCAGTAATCTACCTGACCTTCCCACCACCTGGATCTCTGTTCTTCTGTGTTTACCTTTTATCACATTGTAATTGTTTTGATCAT
>NW_006408636.1:7104342-7112764 GCF_000296735.1 Chrysochloris asiatica | reverse complement strand
CCCAGCTGTGAGCCTTCCAACCTTCTAAGTATTCCTTTATATGTGGTTTAGAGTTCTGGGACCATCCCCTGAGCCTGCTTGGTCGGGTATTCTGTGTTGTTATTGGCGGAGCTCTCTGCTATACGTCCACCCGATCCGCCATCTTGTTTGTTCTCCCTAACATCACTCTTAATGGAGAGAAAATGAAAGCCTTCCCCTTGCTAACAGGTACCAGACAAGGATGCCCTTTATCACCACTCCTGTTCAATACTGTTTTGGAAGTTTTAGCCAGAGCTATAAGGCAAGATAGGGAAATTTAAGGCATCCAATTTGGCAAAGGGGAAGTAAAACTCTATTTTCAGATGATATGATCCTACACATAGAAAACCCCAAAGACTCAGCCAAAAACAAACAAACAAAGAAACAAAAAACACTACTGGAACTCATTGGAAGATTCAGCAAAGTGGCAGGGTACAAGACCAGCATACAAAAATCAGTTGGCTTCTTATATACTAAGAATGACAATACTGAAAAGGAAATTAGGAAAGCAATACCATTTACAATAGCCACCCAAAGGATGAAATACTTAGGAATCAATGTAACCAGAGAAACAAAGGACCTATACAAAGAAAACTACAAAACACTACTACAAGAAACCGAAAGAGCCATACTAAAATGGAAGAATATACCATGCTCCTAGATAGAAAGACTTAACATTGTGAAAATGTCAATACGACCCAAAGCAATCTACACATACAATGTAATCCCAATCCATATCCCAACGACATTTTTTAGACAGATTGGAAAAAACACAAACTTTTTATGGAAAGCAAAGAGACCCAGGAAAAGCAAAGCACTGTTTAAGAAGAACAACAACGTTGGAGGCTGCTTACTCCCTGATTTCAAACTTTACTATATGGCTACAATGGTCAAAACAGCCTGGTAGTGGTACAATGAAAGATATATATATCAATGGAACAGAAATGAGAATCCAGAAATTAATCCATCCACATACAGCCAACTGATCTTTGACAAAGGGCCAAAGTACATTGAGTGGGGAAGACATAGTCTCTTCAACAGATAGTGCTGGCAGAACTGGAAATGGATATGCAAAAGATCAAAATAAGACCTTTACCGCACGCCATATACAAAGACCAACTCAGCATGGATTAAAGACCTAAATGTGAATTCCAGAATTATAAAGGTCATCAATGAAAAAACATGGGAAAATTTAAGGGCTCTAATCCTGAGCACACACAGACTACAAAACATTGTGAAAATTACACAAACAGAAGAAGACAAAATAGATGATTGGGACGTTGTAAAAATTAGAAACTTATGTGCATCATAGGATTTCAACCAAAGAGTCAAAAGGGAGCCCATAGAATGGGAAAAAATCTTTTGTAATGACATATCAGACAAGGGACTAATTTCAAAAATATATACGAAACTACAACACCCCCACAAGAAAACAGACAAATAACCAGGGCCAGGACATGAGCAGATACTTCACCAAAGAAGACATTCAGGCAGCCAACAAACATAGACAATATTCACGATCATTAGCCATTAGAGTGATGAAAATCAAAACAACAATGACATGGATAAACAAAATTTGATACATACGCACAATGGAATATTATGCTACCTTGAAGAATAACAAGGAAGCTGTAAGCCACCATGTAACATGGATGAACATTATGCTAAGTAAAATTAGTCACAAAAGGAGAAATATTGCATAAGACAATTATTGTAAAAGCTTAAGGGAAAATATCCACACTAAAAGGAAAAAAAAAGAATTCTTTGTGGTTACCTGGGGTGGGGGTGAGGGGAAGAGCACAGGGTAGGGAATAGACCCATGATGTTTCAGGTGGAGGGGGGCAATACGCAAGAAGGGGGAGGGGAATGGAAGAACAAGGCAGATAAGAGAACATTTAAGCAGGTGTGCATGGGCTAAATGGGACAGAAGAGTGATGTATGCTCAACCTTGGAACAACAGGGCTCTATGATACAGGGATTGAGACATAGTCTGAATGGGTAAAAGAGGGGAAGTAATGTTAAGATGTTTGACTGTCTTATGAACCTTGGTTTCCCTTGCCTACTATTATAAAATAGACACTTGAGGGGGAGAGAAAGGAATAGCCAGAAACATGACTATAGAAAGCTTATAAATCTGTCTTCAGTCTACAGCTCATTGGAATACCTAAAATGGGGCTAGAACTTTCCCAGTGTAGGAGTCTTCCTGCAGAGCCTTTACATTGTCAACCAAGGACATAGCCATGAAGGGCTAGAGCTGAAAGCAAAGCTTCCAGCTGATATAAAGTGAGGGGAGACGCACAAGAACGTCCAAACTTGTAGACAGTATCCATTCAACCTAGCTCTGATGATTTCATGATTAGAACTCGACTAGAGGAAGATTAAAAAAAAACATTTTTTGATAAAGGAAACAAGTATAATTGCTACAATTTGATGAACTTGACCTATAATCAAAATACCAACTGAGAGGGAAGGAGTCTTCACATCGAGTATCAATCCTATCCCCTCTGTATACAGGGTTGATAGGGACTGGCAACTTAGACATTGGCTACTTAAAATTGAGGGGTTATAAAGGCATGAAGTGACTGGCTTACAAGTTTGCAAGAGGGAGTTTAGCTTTACAGTGTGAGGGGCAAGGTAGAGTCCCCACTGAATAGTTTACATCATGTCTAGACAGGTCTGGTGAAAAGAGATAATGATAAGATTATTATGATTCAATAGTGAATAACTGTTATTTTGACTAATTGCGACTGTCACACCTGTAAATGTAGAAGTTTGTAACAAAAAAGGGGGGAGTAGTTAGGTCTATTGGCACTGAGGGCTAATGCATCAGACTGCAAAGTCATTTGAACTACAAGCTCACCAGCTGCTCCTTGGTCGCTGTGGGTTGGAATCGACTCGACAGCACTTGACAAGAAGTTAAATCTACATTCCAGGAACTTACATTCTAGGGCCATCAAGAAGAGCACGAGTGGAACCCTATCCAGAGAAGCAGCGACACCAGAGATGCTACACCTACCTTTGCCCTCTTATTTATGCAGCATCTAAGACTTTTATTTAGTTACCATATTTTAGAATTGTTTGAGGTAGTTAGAATGTAGAATTGTAAAACTGAATGGCTTTGACAATGATTTGGCCACGTCATTATATCAGACCTTCTTTTATGTGTTTTACTTCTTAGCTTTTAAGGACCATCAAGAGGAGGACACTGTAACATACAGTTATGGTCATCAAAACAACCTGGCAATGACATAGAAATAGAAACAGACCAATGGAATATAATTGAGAGAATAAAAATAAACCCACATATTTATATGTGATCAACTCAGTTTTCACAAGGGTGCTAAGTCCATTCAATAGGGAAAGAAGAATCTCTTCAATAATGGTGCTGGGAAAATTGAATTTCCACAAGCAGATAAATGAAACAGGATTCATGACTCGCACCCTACACTATAGCATTCAAAATAGATTAAGGACCTAAATGTGTGGTCTAAATTCTTAGAGGAATAATGCAGATGCAACACTGTCAAGCCAAGCTTTCAATACGTATTATCTAATATAATAACAAAAGCACAAACAGTAAAAGGCAAAAAAATAAATGGGGCCTCATAAAAATTAAAAACTTTTATCAAAAGACTTTACAAAAAAAAAAAAAAGGAAACGACAAGCTACTGACTGGGAGAATATATTCAGAAATCATATATCTGATCAGAATCCAATAAACAAAAGATATATAAAACTTTTATAACTTAAAATAACAAAAATACAAATAACCCAATCATAAAATGGACAAAGGACTTTAATGATCATTTCACTAAAGAGGACATTCAAATGACCACCAAACACACGAAAAAATGTTAACATCATTAGCCATCAGAGAGATGCAAATCAAAACCATAGAGTGATTGTGATATCATTTAACTCCCACTAGGGTGGCTAAGTTAAAAAATAAATAAATATACAAGAAATAATAAATGTTGGTGGGGATGTGGGGAAATTGGAATCCTTATTTAGTTGGTAGATGATACAACTGATGTGAAAAACAGTGTAGCATTTCCTCATAAAACTGAAATGTACCATATGATTCAATAATTCCTCTCCTAGTCTAGAGTCCTGGTGTAGCGTTGTGAGCTAATACACTAGACTGCAAAGTCATTTGAGCCACAATTTTGGTGGTTCAAGTTCACCAGCTGCTCCTTGGAAAACCTATAAAAGTCGCTATGGGTTGGAAATGACTCGACAACACTTAACAACAACAACAAGGTATGTCTATGTCCCAAATACTTGAAAACAGAGACTTAAATAGGTACTTGTATACCAGTACTCACTGTAGTACTTTTCACAGTAGTCATAAGATAGAAACAACCTAAAGGCCCATCAATGAATGGGAGGGCTTTAAAAAGATTGTGGAAATTTTTCATTTTTTTTTAAACTTTTAATTCCATTCTTTCTCTTTCTCAACCTCTTTGTTAATACTGGTCACTGTAGACTCCCCATCTATTTTTTTTTAGCTTGTTTTTCTAAATTATTCAATAGAATGTGCTACTGAACAAAGGATGTATTTTGTTGTTGCCTACCAGGGGAGCCCTGGTGCCACAGTGGATTTAGCATTGGGCTGTATAAGGCTTTTCTATCCCAACTCTTTTAAACACCCATCAAATGATTGGATGGAACCATGTAAATAGGGTATGCAAGACTCTAACATCAGGATTAGTTACTTTTGCCATCCCACTAGGTTTAAAAGGTGTCATCTCAGACGAAAGAACAGATAACAGGCCAGAAACATCAAGAAAGAGCCATAAGAAACAATCTGGGGTAAAACTTGATGGTGGATTGGGGAGAAGTGTGGTACAGATCTCTGTCAGTAATAACACAGAATACTGGATGAAGCAGGTTCAGTAAACGGTCCCAGAACTCTGAAATACATATAAAGGAATATTTAGAAGGATCAAAGGCTTACTGCTAGTGAAATCTGTAACAGAAGCAAGAAAAGTGGTGTTTTCAGGACAGAGGTAAATAGTTACATATGCTCAACCTTGGAACAACAGGGCTCTGTGATACAGGGATCAAGGCAGAGTCTGAATGGATAAAACAGGGAAAATAAGGTTAAGATGCTTGACTGTCTTATGAATTTTGGTTTCCCATGCCTACTATTGTAAAATAGACACTTTAGTGGGATATAAAGGAATATTGGGAAACAGGATTACAGAAAACATGTAAGCCCGTCTTCAGCTTATAACTGATTAGAATACCTAAAAGGGGTTCAATAATTTGACCAATGAAATAGGCTTCTTGGGAAGTCTTTGTAGTGTATAGGACCTTAGGTGGAATACTGAGCCAAATCCAGAACCTCCTGAGGTGGGACATTCCCACTAGAAAGGACAAGCAGACAAGCCTGCAGCAGCTAGAGGAGCAGAAGATACTTTTTGAAAGAAAGACTAGCATGAAAGACCAAAACAAAAAACAGCAGTCTGGCTGGCTACTACAAGAGCAGGCAACTTGTTCGCCCGGGAGTCATCAAGGCAAGTAAGTAATCAAGTCCTTTAAGGATAAACTCTCTCTTCCCCAAGACTGAAATTCAAAGGGAACACATGTGCAGTCATATAAGCTTGCTGGTGACCACGTTGGTCTACTGGTGAGTGAAAGAGGGGGAAAGGCAGCAACGAAGATATAGGCTGAGTTCAACCACATTCCATACACTCCTGTTGACCTGGAGATGACAGAAAGAAGAGGAAGGGCTGGTTGCTCTGAAGTGTGGAGAGACCTGGGGACTCCTAAACCCACAGAGGGCTAGAGCCACAGAGGGCTGGAGCAGAGAGTAAAGCATCCAGCTGATATGAAGTGAGGGGAGACGCACAAGAACACCCAAACTTGCAGACAGTACCCATCTGACCTATCCTTCATGGCTTGATGATCAGAACTCGAATAGAGGAAGATAAAGAAAGTTGATAAAGGAAACAAGTGTAATATGCTACAATTTGATGAACTTGGCCTATACTTATGGATGCAGTTGCTCCAAATACCAACTGAGAGGGAAGGAGTTTTCACATCAAGGATCAATCATATTCCCTCTGTATACAGGTTTGATAGAGATGGGCAATTTAGACATTGGCTATATAAAATAAATAAAGGCACAAAGTGGCTGGCTTAGAAGTTTTCAAAAGGGAGTTTAGTTTCAGATTGTGGGGGAAGGTAGAATCCCCACTGAATAGTTTTCATCTTGTCTCGATGGGTCTGGTGAAAGGTGATGGGGATAAAATTCTTATGATTCAGTAGTAATTGTTATCACGACTATTTGTGATTGTCACAACTGTAAAGGCAGAAGTTCAGTAACATAAAGGGGGCAGTATTTAATTTTACAGTCCAGGAACAGAGGACCCTAGGATCATTAAGGGAGAAGAACATGAGCAGAATGTGGGACCCTATCCAGAGAAGTAGTGACACCAGAGATGGCAGCAGAGATGACGACATGAAGAGATATAGCAGCTGAGGACTCTGGACTCATGGAAAGAGAAAGGCTGTGTGCTGGTACCCAGTAGGCAGGCTTGCAGAATGCGCCCTTAGGTTTTTCAGATGATTATATATTCCTGAGTGTTTTTGTGTACATCAAAAACAAAACAAAACAAAACAGAGAAAACAGAAGTAAATACTATTGAATGGTGATACATGGAGGGGATTGTAATCATTGTAATGATATGAAATGTGACAGGATGAGTGCAAAACTGATGTTCTCCTGTTTAAAATATCACTCAGCACACAACAAAAGCTTTAAAAAATAACAACAAAAAAAGAAACAATCTATGATGGTTATGGGTAGGGGGAAGCGAAAATTATTCACAGGCTAGAGGGTAGACACACGTCAACATGGGTGACAGGGCAGGCAACATACAACAAAAGGAGGAAAGATGAAGATAGTGGGAGACACAGGGGAATGTAATATTAAAGTGAACAGAGGTAAATACTATTAACTGTTGGGATGCACAGATCTCCTCGAAATGTAGAGACATTTTCCACTTAAAACCAAATGGCCACAGCTGGCCCTGAACTGTTTATAACTGGAAAAAAGGCCTGAATGGGGACTGTGGAGTGGTACAAGCAGACAAAAAATGGAAATAGGCTGAAAATAAAATCCTAAGTTAAGTCAAAACGACCAACAGTGGCATCTTGAAATTTCTAAAGAGAGAGTGTAAAGGGAAGCCCATTTCCTGATCACATGTACCTGGAGGCAATCAGAAAGCATAACAAATACCAAAATACACACCCATCTAAGTATTATGGCCACAGATAAACCCTGAATATGCCCAAAAAAGCAGATGACCATATCTGCACATGTCCAGAAATGAGATAAAGTGACTGAGTCAAATGAGCTGGAAGTAGATCTACGCTCCATACTGGAAGTTGGGCAGGCTTTAGAAATGCCAGAGAAGGAATTTGAAGAAGTCAGGAAAGCGCTACAGGAACAATCAAATAAGATAGATACAGCATTAGAAACAATTCAAAACCTACAGAAAGAAGTCCAAATGATTAATACTAGAATATCAGAAATAGACAATACACTGAAAGGGTAAAGGAGTAAAATTGAAGAGATAGAAGCCAGAACTAGTGAGCTAGAAGATAAATCTATCAACACTACTGAGATAGAAGAGCAAACACAAAAAGGATAAAAAAATCAGATTCATGTTGAACAACATGAAGAGGAATAACTTTGTTTGTTCCGGAACAGGAAGAATCACACAAGTCCACAGAGGAGATATGAAGAGCTTCTGGAAGAAAATTTTCCTAACATCCTAAAAGTGAAAAGATAAGCATTCAAGAAGCTCAACGAACCCCAGGAAGGATAGATCCTAAAAGACAATCACCAAGACATATAATAATCAAGCTCTCCAAAATCAAAGATAAGCACAGAATCTTGAAAGCAGCTAGGGAAAAGAGAAATATACAAAGGCAAGCAAATCAGATTAAGTTCTGATTTCTCAACAGAAACCATGCAGGCAAGAAGGCTATGGGGAGACATACATAAAACCCTGAAAGAAAAACACTACCACCCAAAATCCTCTACCCAGTAAAGCTGTCAATCAAATATGATGGTGTAATCAAAACATTTCAGGATAAACAGAAGCTAAGGGATTTTGCTAAAGCCAACTCTGCTCTGAAAAACGTCCTAAAGGAAGTTCTGTGGACTGAGAACCAACAAGAACACACAACAACTACAGAATGATGTATGTGGCAGCATCACCCTGAACTCAACTGACAAATGGAAGAGTCAAGAAGAGAATAAAATTATAAGAACAGAGGTTCTGGGAGGTCAGTCAATGATCAAATCAATTACAATGTGAAAGAAGGTAAACACGGAGGAACAGAGATCTAGGTGGTGGGATGGTCAGGTAGATTACAGGATAAAATAGAC
>NW_006408636.1:7098604-7103032 GCF_000296735.1 Chrysochloris asiatica | reverse complement strand
AGAGTATGGGGGGAAAGAAAGAGTCCCCACTGAATAGCTGTCATCTTGTCTTGATGGGTCTGATGAAAAGAGATGGGGTAAGATTCGTAAGATTCAATAGTGAATAATTGTTATCATGACTAATTGTGACTGTCACAATTGTAAAGGTAGACGTTTTGTAACAAAAACAGGGGAGTGTTTAATTTTAGACTCCAGAAACAGAGGACCCTAGTACCATCAAGAGAGAAACGTACAATGCACAACCTTGGAACTACAGGGCTCTGGGAGACAGAGATTGAGACATGGTTGGAATGGGGAAAAGGGGGGAATCATTTTAAGATGCTTGGCTGTCTTTTGAATCTTGGTTTTCCTTGCATTATATTACAAAATAGACACTGAAGGGGAAGAGAAAAGAATAGCCAGAAACATCACCATAGAAAGCTTGTAAGTCCATCTTTTGCCTATAACTGATCGGAATACCTAAAATGGGGCTACAACATGCCCAGTGAAGGAGGCTTCCTGCGGAGCCTCTGCAATAAGACTATAGGTAGAAGCCTGAACCACATCCAGATCTCCAGAGATGGGAAATTTCCACTTGAAAGGACGAGTAGACCAGCCTTGGGTGGCTAGAAGAACAGAAGATATTTCTTGAAAGAAAGACCTACAGGAAAAATACAAAACAATAGAGGCAGACGTACTGTTACTACAAGAACAAACAAGTTGCTTACCCAGAAAACATCAAGGTAAGTGGTCGGGTCCCGTCAGTGCAAACCGCCTTCCAGGAATAAGACTCAATGGGAATACACACTCTGATTGTTGACCATGCTCATCACCGATAAGGGGAAGTGAAGGAAAAACAGCAATGAAGTGGCGAGCTAAGCCCTACAATGTGGAGAGTGAAGCGTGCAGCTGATAAAAAGAGAGGACATATGCACAAGAACACCCACACTTGCAGATAATACCTACTTGACCTGGCTTCAATTACTGGATGATCAGAGCTCAACCAGAAGAAGAAAGAAGAGGAAAAAAAGAGTAATCTGATACAATTTGATGAACTTTACCTACACCTATGGATGCAGTAGCTCAAAAGAGGGAACAAATCCTTACAACAAGAATCATTCCCACCCTCTTCACACACAGAGTAAACAGGGATGGGCAACTTGGACATTGGCTACCCAAAATGGGGGGGGGGGGGGGGGGGGGCGGCTACAAGCTTTCATGAGGGAACCTAGAGCCAGGGGGCCCTGGAGGAAGGCAGACTCTCCAGTGAGTAGTATCCAATCTGTCTAGGTGAGTGAATAGTTGTTATCAGGGCTGCTTGTGAGGGTTGGAAAAATCAAGGTAGACGTTTTATAGCACGGAAGGGAGTGATTAACTTTCCAGTGTAGGAGCAGAGGTTCCTAGGACTATCAACGGAGAAGAAGTGATGCCTGAGATGGAGGCAGACACGATGACGTGGAGCGATGGAGCAGGTGGGGACTTTAGATCCAGAGAGGGAGAACGACTGTGTGCTGAAATTTGGGGCCAGGGGAGAGTCTAGGGGGCAGGCAACCTTTGGCTGGTTGATGATGCATGGAGGGGATTGTAACCATGGCAATGAAACGATATATGATAGAATGAATGTAAAACTAATGTTCTCCCATAGAAACTATCATATCATTCACAATAAAACATTTAAAAAAAAAAGAGAATGAGAGAGAGAAGCACACAAGTAGAATACGGGACCTTATCCAGAGAAGCAGCAGCGCCAGAGATGGAAGCAGAGATGGGGGCATGAAGAGGGGGAGTAGCTGAGGACTCTAGATTCATGGACTAAAAAGAGAGGGACTAAGAGCTGGTGGCCAGGAGGCAGACTTGCAGAATGTGCCCTTTGGAGATGTAAATTATTATACATGCCTGAGTTTTTTGGTTTTTTTTTAAAGCTAAAGTGGATAGAGAGAAATACTGTTAACTGATGGTACATGGAGGGGATTATAATCATTGTAATGAAACAAGGTATATGGTTTATTGAATGTAAACTGATGATATGCCCTGTAAACTTTCTATCAATCCATAATAAAAACCTTTAAACACACACAACCAAAAACCCAACCAACAGATGTATTAGTCTGATAGAGTTTGGTGGAACCCCCCAAGACTATCTATGGACCTTAGTCATCCTACAAGCTTGGAACTGAACTTTCCCCTGTGGCTCAACATCCAGTAAAACGATAGTCAGGTCTATACTGTGAACAGTAAAGTCAGGGAGGTAGGTATTCCTTAGGACAATCAACCACATGAGATCAAAAGGCCAGCTCTTGCCCAGGATTAAATCTCAGATAGCAGGAAGGGATAGGAAAGGCCCAATGGAAATGGCAAACACAGAGTAAATGGGAAGGAAGAGTGCCAAGATATTGTGAGGATTGCAATCAATGTCACAAAACAAAATGTGTATGAATTGAATGGAAAACCAATTTCTCTGTAAACTTTCATTGAAATTACAATAAAAAGTTTTTCTTAAAAAAAATAAATGGACTGCTGACCTGTAATCTTCAAAAGTGCTAACATCATAAATACACACACACAAAACAACTAAAGAGCTGTTTTAGAAAAAAGGAAACTAAAGAGATGACAAAATGAAATATTATGTGTGATTTTGACCTAGATCCTTTTGCTATAAAGGGCATTATTGGAACAACTGGTAAAACTTGAATGGTGTATGACAATTAGATAGCAATCTAATTTCCTCGGAAACCCTATACAGGGTCACTGAGTTGGAACTGACTCGATGGCACTTAACAACAACAGTGTAGCAATAGGGTCCTGGTGTGGCACTGTAGGTTAATGCGCTAGACTGCAAAGTCAGTTGAACCACAAGGTTGGCAGTTTAGGCTCACCAGCCGCTGGTTTCTTGGAAACCCTCAAACAGGGTTGCTATGAGTAGGAACCAACTCGATGGCATGCAACAACAATAATGTAGCAATATAATTTCAGTATTTCAATGACTGTATTGTGGAACAATGATTAATTGTATGGTGGAAAAATGGTTAAACATTTATCTGGTAACAAAAGATGGATCCGTTGAATCCACCCAGTGGCACCACGGGATCAAAGACCTGGCAATCTGCTCCCATAAAGACTGTTGTTGTTAAGTGCTGTAGAGTCGGTTCTGACTCATAACTACCCTGTATAAGGTTTCCGAGGAGCAGCTGGTGGGTTTGAACCACCAATCTTGTAGTTAGCAATTCAATGCTGATCCTACAGCGCCATAAAAGGACTCCATAATGATTAAAACTTAGGAAACTCAATTGGGAATTTCTGTTCTGTCCTATTGGATCACTATGAGTCAGACTCAACACAACAGCACACAACATTGTGGTTATATACAAGACAGGTCTTGTTTGTAGGAAACATACCTATATTCTTCTCTTATATACTATCTCTTTATCTGACATTTCACATTTAGAACAACAGTGAAACAATCTAGTATCTGACTATTTTCCTCCTTAATGATCTACATCTGGCAGTTCCAGATGCTGAGGTATAAGGTGAGAGCAGTACTGGGTGTGATGGTTAAAGTTATGTGCCAATGTGGCTAGGCCACACTTCTAGATGGTTTGGCAGTTAAATTATGATGCAGGCACACTTCTTCATTTTGTGAACTGGTGTGGTCATCTTCCAATTTCACCTAACAACCATTGTCACCTAAAGACCTGCTCTTTTGAAACCTTATCATGCCAATAAGGAGGAGTGAGGTGCACACACTAAAGTTGTCAGGCAACATTAGTTTGACAACTCATCTCAAATACTTAAAAAAAATGTTATCTATATTATTCTTGCAAGACACTCTGGTAACACAGTGGTTACAAGTCAGGCTGCTAACCTCAAGGTCAGAAGTTTGAAACTACTAGTGGTTCCATGGCAGAAAGATGAGGCTTTCTGCTCCTGTAAAGATTTACAGCCTCGGAAACCCTATATAGGGTTGCTATGAGTTGGAATCAACTCCACGGCACATAACCACCACCACCATACTATTCTTGCAAGTTTTGCCTAATTAAGATTACTGATTTAATATTTTTAAATTTTGAAATAAGGCTATGTATGCCACTGGAAAAATATGTGAATAACTCTTGCTTGGAAGAAGGTTTCTGTTTGTCTTTGAGGGATGAAATAACATCAACAGGTAGGAATTACCAAGAAGCAGATTTCAATGTATTATAAAAATTTTTCTAACACAGAGTTGTTCAAAAGCCAAATATTTGAGGACTTCCGGCGCTTCCCTGACCAGGCAACACAGAGTAGACACTGGAGAGGGAGAGAAAGGAATAGTCAGAAACACCACACTAGAAGGCTTGTAAGTCCGTCTTCTGCCTATGATTGATTGGAATACCTAAAATGGGGCTACAGCGTACCCAGTGAACGAGGCTTCTTGCAGAGCCTTTGCAATACATAAAACTATAGATAGAAACA
>NW_006408636.1:7072085-7097406 GCF_000296735.1 Chrysochloris asiatica | reverse complement strand
ATGATCTACGATGGAATGAATGTAAGACTAAGGTTCGCCCATGTAAAGTATCATATAATTCACAATAAAACATTAAAAAAAAAGCCAAATATTTAAGAGTCAAATGAATTCCCTGCCAAAAGGGAAAAAAAGTAAGCAGAAGCTGCGAGTTCATCTAACAGACACCGTGTGAGAAAATATTTTTATTTAGATGGAAAGTTAAAACTAGATGATGTACAAATATCCCTTTCAACATTAAGGAACTATTATGCCGTGGCTCTACTTCTTTTGGGGTCCTTGTGTGGCACTGGACTGCTAACTACAAGGTCATGGTTCAAATCCACCAGCTACTCCTCAGAAACACTATACAGGGTAGCTATAAGTCAGAAGTGACTTGACTACACTTAACAACTTCTTTGAAGTAGACCTCTGATTTGAATCTAGAATAACAATTACACACCTCTCAGGTTCTATAAAACCCTGCTATGGTTTTCGTCAACATTAAAGCCTCAGCTTCTGCAACAAACATTAACAGGCCATGGTATTCAGGAGCTTTAGGAAATTTACTACTTTACTTAGAATTCTGCTTATCATTCACACTCTATCTCAAAGGTATTGTGAAATTTCTCCCAAATTTCTGTGAAATTCACCCAGATTCACCAAAGCTAATGCCATTCTTTTGATTTACATACCATTTTGTATGAAAGTAGCAGGGCTGATTCTGTTGGATAGTCTTAACTTTTAAAGATTTTTTTTTTTGCTTAAAGGTAGGTGCAGAAACACTTAAAATTATTAGAAATCATTTGTGCAGTCATCTACTTCTATCTCTTGGACTTTGAACTCCTCCAGCTCCCGGATACTGTAGTGTTACTTATATTTGAATCTCTCCTAACATGCACACTAATCAGCAACAGCACTCACAAAAGAGCTTATAATCTAATGAGGTTCCAGAACAAACAAAAATAACACAAGTCAAAGATGAGCACAACCACAGAAAGCAAAGTGTAAAAAGTACCTTCAAAGGTACAAAAACTTTGACAAATATTATTGGTTTAGGTCCAAGGCTGTATGGGCTTTCTGGAGTCAGGAATCATGTTTCATCCAACCCTGTTTTTGCAGCAGCACCCAAGTACAATGCCTGACACCTGATATATGCTAAGAATTAAATACAGTCTCACCTTTAAAGATGCCTTTTATGAGTGGCGCTACTGCTGTATTGAAGACTTCTTCCTGCTCAGTAGAGGGATCAAACACAAAGTCGTAGGTAAAGGATTTATCAGTGCCAACCACCACCTAAAGAAGGCAAGAGACCAGGCATAAGGGAAAAAATGGAAAGGCTCCACCACACCCCTCGCTGCCATTTGGCCCCAGCTGTTAAAGGAAAGGTCAAGATTTTGCTACGCACCTGTGGCTCCCCTGGTACGAAGGAAAGGCATGTCTGGCAGCCTTCACTAATTTCTTTGGGGACCAGAGGGCGACAGCGCAGTGCCACTCTTACAGGTATTCCCTTCACTTCTTCCTTCATGATCCTACTTCGACACTGTCTCTGCGGGAGAAAGATGAGGCTGAAGAATCTGGGTAGTTCAGCAGGAATTGGAGAGCGTCCTTCCTTGGTTTCGGGCCTCCCCAAAGGGCAAGATAGGTTAAAAACCTCTGGGGTAATGATAGCAACCGCCCCCTCCCAGCAGTACAGCTACCTCAGGCGATTCACTCTCAGATTTGGTCACGAAGGGTCTGCCAGCGAGCCCAACAACCTGAAAAGCGTGAAGTGCTCAAAAGAAAACCAAACCAAATCAAACCAGAGACAGTGACAAAGAATCAAAGCCCCAAGGTACCGGGAAAGGCAAATCCTGAGCTAAGATGTGTCTCTTAACTTACCAAACTAAACGTCCCCTTCCCAGGTCTCCAGAGCCGCCCAGTCACAACAGGAGTTTTAACCGCCAAGTTTCAAATCGGACCCAGAGGCGCTAGCCAATCGGAACGCAGACACCCTGCGAGCGGAGCACGTACGTCTGCGCGCGCAAGGCTCTGCGCACGACTCTGCTTCCGACCCCTCCGCGTATCTGCTTCCGGTTCCCAAGTGGATTGAGTGCTAGAAGACCACGGGTGAGGTGGTGAGGGGTTTTTGTGGTGGTGCGCTCGGTAGTCTCACACTCTGCAGAGCAGGGAGCAGGAAGGTGGCTAATGCTGTAGGAATGTTCGATCTGGGAACTCCCACCATTTCTAATCACGTTAGGGAGTGCTGGGCTCCAAGTCCCTGTGGATAGTTTTACTCTCTTGGACTTCGGAAGTGTATAGATCTTTGTAGATGTGACCTGACTGCTTCTTCGTGTGGCACTGTAGGATAAACACTAGACTGCTAACTACAAGGTCGGCGGTTCAAACTTACCAGCTGCTCCTTGGAAATCCTATACAGGGTCACTATGAGTCGAAACCGATGGGAACACCTACTTCACAGGATTGTTGTGAGAAATTAGGTCACCTGGAGTCCTGGTGTGGCATTCTGGGATAAGCGTTGGACTGCTAAACATAGGGAGGTGGTTCAACCCCACTAGCTGCTCCTAGGGTCGCTATGAGTCAGAACCGACTTGGAGACTTAAAAACAATAGAGTACCAAGCAGGTGTGTAGCATCTACTAGGTGTTCAGCAAAATTAAAGTTTCCTTCTGTCTCTTTTCTAACTTCTCTCCTCCATTTTAAAACCATTTTAAAAGACTGGCAATCTTGGTATGGGTTGGGGCTGCTTTCTGAAGCTTCGGAGGTCTCTTTTGACTCACACTTTGGGTCTGTTTTGATTCATCCTTCCATTCCAGGGCCTTGCCAGAAATGGACAGCCGGATTCCTTATGATGACTACCCTGTGGTTTTCCTGCCTGCCTATGAGAATCCCCCAGCCTGGATCCCTCCTCATGAGGTGGGAACCAACTGTGTGTCTTAAATGGGAGATTTTCACCCAAGGACATGAAATGAGGCAGGAAAGATAGGATGGCAACGTTAGTGAGCTAAGTGGAGAGCTAGTCTTACCCTTGTTGTAGCCAGAGAACCCAGAAACTCAATTTTGAGCGATTGGGCCATTGGGAGTTTCCTTTGGAAGTCTCCTTTGGAAGTCTCCTGTGTGGGTCCATTCACACCAGTGCCTCACATTGTGGAAATTCAGAGTCCCAGCATTTCCATCTGTCAGAATGTGAATAGGTGGGGAACTGCAAACTTGAAGGTACTTCTCCACCCTATCCAACATTTTCAGCAGTGTTGTCTGTTCTGCTTAAACTAAGCCCGTGACTTTACCTTTTCCTGACTTCAGGGTAATGTAGGATAAGTACCGGACTGAAGCATAAGCTAAGGGAGGGGCTCAGATGCATTTCTTTTCAAATGAAGGTAGGTATGAAGTCTAAGATTGGTAGCAAGGTCTCTCAGGTTGCTGTGTCTTGCAGAGGGTATACCACCCAGATTACAACAATGAGTTGACCCAGTTTCTACCTCGAATCATCACACTGAAGAAGCCGCCTGGAGCTCAGGTGAGCTTGTGGAGCAGTTGTCTTTTATTCCAGGCTACATCTGTCCCTATAGGGGGACTTCAAAAGGTTCATGGAAAAATGGAACTAAAAGATAATTTGTCCACGAACTTTTTGAATTTCAACCAAAGGTTGGCCATGGTTTGGGGGAGGGAGCTTGGAAAGAAGTCAGGAGGTAAGGAAACTTCCTCTTGTGGAGAGAAAATTGAGATACCTTCTAATTTCCCTCTTTCATAACTTCTAATTTCCCTCTGGGGATTAGACCAAGGTATAGTAGAGTGGTGCTACTAAATGTGTTTGTGGTCTATATCGAGCCCCATTTTGTGCCTTTGTTTTACAGTTGGGATTTAACATTCGAGGAGGAAAGGCTTCCCAGCTAGGCATCTTCATCTCCAAGGTTTGTGTGCCTGGTAGGCAATATGAATAGCTACTTCCCTTTGTTGTCAGAATGTAGAATCCTGATGTTTCAAGGACTAGGAGAATGAGGACCCAAACCTAAACCCATTGCCATCGAGTCAATTCCATCTCTTAGTGACCCTATAGGACACAATAGAACGACCCTGTAGGGTTTCCAAAGGAGCTCTGGTAGTGTAGTGGTTACAAATCGGGCTGTTAACCTCAGGGTCATTAGTTTGAAACTACCATCTGTTCCATGGGAGAAAGATGGAGCTTTCTGCTCCCGTAAAGATTTACAGCCTCAGAAACCCTGTACAGGGTCGCTATGAGTCGGAACTGACTCCACGGCACATCTTTACAGAAGTAGACGTCCACATCTTTCTCCCACTGAGCAACTAGTGATTTCGAAGTGCTGACCTTTCAGTTAGCAGCTAAGTGCTTAACTGCTATACCACCAGGGCTTCATAAATGGGATACCCTTTTTCAAACTTTTAATTTCCCATATGTCAAACCATTTGTCTCCCTACATTGTTACACACACACACAAATCCCCAACAGTAGCACCATACATTTGAGTAATGCTTAATTTCACTTAGACTCTTATGAAATGATCCCACACAAATCACATATTCTTACAGGTGATTCCTGACTCTGATGCACATCGAGCAGGACTTCAGGAAGGGGACCAAGTCCTAGCTGTGAATGATGTGGATTTCCAAGATATTGAGCACAGCAAGGTGAGCTGTGATGAGGCAAGCAGCCATACCAGGTAGGACAGACTGGACAGGATTAGCCTAAGCTGTAACTTGATATGAAAGCATCTCCTGAGGAAGTGTACCAGAGGGAAGTAGTTGTTAGTGACCCAGAAAGTTGGAGTAGCAAATTATCCCTGTTGTTCTCTCCTGAGCCTTATCTCTTCATTTGTACAAGCTGCTATGTTCCTTCCAGGCTGTTGAGATCCTGAAGACAGCCCGTGAAATCAGCATGCGCGTCCGCTTCTTTCCTTACAGTAAGTGGCACTCACTTTCATACTTACCTGGAAGGAACCTATGTAGTAACTCTAAATACTGGTTATTAGAAGCAACATGCATTGGGAATGGGGAGTTGCGACCTCAGACCTGAAAATAACCTGCCCTGTCCTTCCTTTTCTTTCTCCCCCCTTCCCCCTAGATTATCATCGCCAAAAAGAGAGGACTGTGCACTAGAGTTGCAGCTCACAGCCTTCCATGTAGAATCTGCCTGGACTAGGCCCCAGGGAAGCTACTTAGGAAACTCAACTCTCACCCCCTTCTAATATAGAGGATGGGGAGACAGTGAGACCTTGTACTCAACTAACTAGCATTATCCAAATTGTACTATACTTTCAGTTGCCTAGTATTCTAGGTGAGTTTCATTTCATGAAAGAAGGGTAATGTTTTGATATAATCTAGCATGTGGGGAACCCTGCTAAAAAAGACAACGGACATTTATTGAATATTATTATGTGCTAGGTACTTTTATTTGTGTATATATATATATATATATGTATATATATATATATATATATATATATATGTATCATATTTTAATTATAGGAACTAGTTAAAAAAAACGAACCCTGGGGGTCTTTCATCTAACATGACTGGCCATCTCATCCTTGTACTATCAAAGGTCTCATACACTTCTGAGACTCCAGTGGGATTGTGCTTTTCTGCTCTTCCTCTCATATGCTCCCAAAAGAAGGAAAATACAATGCTGAGGAAATGTTGATGTGATTTTTGAATGATACTGATTGAGTATAGAATGCTATTGGGTCAAGAAGAAGCTGTTCCAAAGAGAGGAGCCACTGGAAAGAACAGAACAATCTTATACTTCCTTCACAACTATCTACTTCTGACCTTGAAGGGGTACTAGGGGAGCGCCGTGGCTCCATGCTTGTTAGCACTGGACTACAAACCACAAGGTCAGCAGTTCAAGCCCACCATCTGCTGCATGGGAGAAAGGTGAGGCTTTCTACTCATGCAAAGATTTAGTCTCAAAACCCTCTACAAGGTCACTATGAGTCAGAACCTACTCAACAGCACTTAACAACAAAGGATGCTAGGGGAAATAGTGCCCCCATGTGGGGAACAATATTAATACAATTCTGTGTGCTCAGTTCTTTGAAGCATAAACTAAGGGAGGGGCTTAGATGCATTTCTTTTCAGGGGCTTGGTTCCTAATTTCCAATTTGTTGATTATTATTTCATGGTTGCTGACTACCCCTTTTTCTTTACTCTATCCCCAGATAACCTTCCATGTTCTTAGATCCACAGGACATATCTTACGCCATCTCCTTTGGCATGTTTAAAATACCCCTGCAAAATTGAAAGTTTTCTAATGAGGTGTAGGATAATGTACCCCATAATAAAACTCCCAAATTAATGGCTTCGTCTTTTGTCATCTAGGCTTGTGTTTGTTTTCCAAACTTGCCTTGTGAAAACCCTGGGGGATTTAGGTCTAGGCCCTTCTCTGGAGAGTGATTCTGTTAGTTTGAGATGGGGCTTAGAAATGAGAAGTTTTAAATAACCAAGTTGAGTCTGTTCAAATATGGGAAATATGGTTCTAAACAGTGGTAACATCTCTATGAGTAGTATCTGGCTCTTCTAAATCCCACCCCAGCTCTACTAAGGTACCTCTTCTAGGGGCTTAGATAGTAACAGCCCTTGTAAGCAGACTGGAGATAGAAGTAACTTAGCTGCCTAGATTTCCTGGGAAATCCCCTTCTACTCTGTGCTCCTATTTGCTCTGCTGCCCCCAGTGATCATCTGAAAAAGAAAAATAGAGGCTTGGTCACTTCCACAAAGGCTTATGGGCTGAATGTACTAAATGGTGAAGTCTGAGGCTCTCCCTATGGTTAACATGTTTTAAAACTCATCTAGGAAGTGTAGTAAACGTTATAAATGAACCCCAGCCTGGTCATGAATCAAAGAGGCAAAAAACTTAATTGGTCTTACTTTGGAACAATTCTTGTGAGGTCACCAGCATGATACAATTGCCTAGTGGAGGTTTAGCATGTAGGAGGTATAGCATGTAGGAGGTGTAAGCAATAACAGATGAAAGGATCAGTAATTTACTGAGGGAGTTTATAAGAAAACAGTGGAGAACAAATTGCATTGGCATTTGAAGTATCCAAGTTGCCATAGAACTATATCTTCTATAAATGCCTTTTCACAATCAAAGAAGGTAAGGTGGAATTCCTTGGTGATTCAAGAAGCTTCCGCCCAATAATATGTGACATAATCAAGGACAAATGATAGCATTTTGAGGGTTTCCTTTAACTCTCTCCCATTGACTCATAGCGACTACATAAAAACAATACAATTTTATATCATAAGTCTAAGAATTGGAAGAGTTAGTAAGTGGCCAAGTATTAAAACTGTAAACCTGAGGGTGGGGGAGGAAGGAATGGTATTGGAAAGTCAAATGTAATAAATCCCTCATATTAGGCAGATGCTGTACAGCAGCTCTCAGTGCCTGACTCATTACAGGGCTCCAGCTAATTTTCAACAGTTGAAGTGCATGTTAATAGACTGAGCTGACTGGAGACAAACCTCAACTTCTAGGGGCAGCTTCTAGGACACAGATGTGGAATTCAGGTCTTTTGATCCCCTTCAGCGAAAGGCAAACCAGGAAGCTACTATGGCACAAAGTTTGTCCCTTATTACCTATTTTGAGTACCATTCTGGCAAAAAAAAGTTGGATTGGCTATCAACTCAGCAAAACTGGGAGAAAGGAGGTGAATGCCTTTTGAAAGTAAGGACATAGCCACATGCTAGAGTGACTATTGGGGGCTGAGGGTGGACAATGATTGGTGGAAAAAAGGGGGAAACATTAGGTTCAAAGGCTGAGATGATTCAGAACTTTTGGATTGCATGACGATATGAACCTTGCCCCTTCCCCAGGAGACAAACCAAGGTCATAGAAAAAAGTAAGCAGTGGTTGATGGCTAGAGATAGAATATAGTGTAGGTATCATAAAGAGGAATGGTTTGTTTTTTCATATAAACAGTTTTGGCCTGGGTTTCAATAAACATCATGTTGAGGTCTCTGAATTTATCTTTGCCTTGTGCAGAGACTTGTCTGAGCAAATGAGAAATGATGAGAGGGACCAGATAGTAACAAGGCCATTTCTGATCCTGGACAGAGCTTTCTGAGGTATGATGCATCTCTAGGACCCATGATTGTTCTGATTCCTGATGGAGATAACTCCCCAGGTGAAAAGCATAATAAACTCTTGCCATAGAGATGGAGCTGGAGGTATGCAGAAGTTCTAGTTTTACCTCATCTTTTATTGTTCAGGTCAGTCTTGTTACCCACCAACATGATGATGACATGATCTCTTTATGTCCTTATTTTACACACTTACCTGTCTCTTTGAAAGAACTAAGGTCTGTAAGAGAATATGTTGCAGAGGGCTAATTTAGTAATGGCTTAGAAAGAAGAATGTATCTGTTCATCCTTTCTGCTAATCTTAATCAACCTCCGTATTGCTTCCCTCATCGTCTCCTGCCTAAACATCATAGCACCCACTTGCGATGTCATAGATAACCACTGCGATAGTTAAATCGTGAATGTAGCTAGAAATTAGGCTTCAAAAGCGTTCCTGGCCAGCTGTGTACCATAGCTGCAATTGAAACATGTTTAGGGATAAGAAACGGAGAGCTATAAAGGAAACTAGCCTATTAAAGACTAGAACTTCAGCAGAAAGACTAAGAAGAGTCAAGGGGACTGGATCCCTGGAAAGTGGCAACCATGAGCCCAAAACAAGTGGCCTAGAATTCTAGAACAGATCAAATTTCTATACTGTTTTGATAAAGAAGACCCTATAGAAGCAGGAACCCTGGTGTGGTGCTGTAGATTAATGCGCTGGACTATAAGGTCAGTTTGAACTACAAGGTCAGTGGTTCAAGCTCACCAGCCACTACTCAAAAACTATACAGGGTCATTATGAGTCAGAACCGACTCGACGGCACTTAACAACAAAACAGAAGCAGATTTAAGGGCTTAAGGCCCCTTAGATACTGTGTTGCAGTTGGGAATTAGATAAGGGTTAGGGGTTAAGGCATAAGGTTAGCGGTATGAGAGTTAACACTGTTCCAAGTACATGGTTTTAGACAGGAAGTCAGTTTCAGTGGTCTTTTGCAACAGAGGGTCAGATATTTACTCTTTACCTCTCTATTCCCAATACCAGGCACCCTTAGAAGTACAGAAGGGTCCTGAGAAGGTTTAACTGGCTCAACTTGCCAATGTTTGTGATAGGTAACTTGACGAGAATCCCTTGTTTTCCAAGGAAAAGGGGCAGAAGTGTGCTCTGCAACTCCTTGGTGATGGGTTCACCTGGTAGGCACTGTGGACACTGATACATGAAGCACAGGATAATCAGTGCCTGCTTTACTGTTGTTGCTAAGTACCGTTGAGTCAGCTCCGATCCATACCAACCCTGTATAGGGGTCCCGAGGAGGAAAAGAGCAAATATTTGAACTGCCAACCTTGCAGTTCAAACCAACTTTGCAGTCCAGTGCATTAACCCACAATGTCATACCAGGATTCTACCTTACTGTGAGGAAGACGAATAGGCTATCACCTATGGTCCCACCCTTTCTCCCCTCAGAGGCTATACCCACATCCACATTCTCCAAACTTTTCCCAGAGAGGAAATTGACTACCCATTCCTTGGCAACATACTTCCTGACCCTCAAAGTCCAAGCCAGACCCCTACCACTTTGCTCTCCTAGGCATATGAGTTTGAATTTGTACAGAGTAGGCTGGTGCGTCAGACTGCAAAGTTGTTTGAACTGCAAGATCGGTGGTTCAAACTCACCAGCAACTCCTAGGAAACCCTATACAGGGTAGCTATGGGTCGAAATCAACTCGACGGCACTTAACAACAGCAACAAGGCTGGTATTCTGGTCTCTCCTCGGTTTCCAGATGGACATCCCACCCTGCTGTGGGAATCAAAGGTGTGGCCCCTAGCACCTTTAGAGATCTGACTGGATTCAAGTTCTTAGCCCACTGGTCCCCAACTTCACACCATGCTTGTGACTCCATCGGCTTAAGCACCAAGTCCACAAGTAGCTCAGCTACACCTCCTCAGGGCCCTCAGTTCTACACCTGGCTGCTGGAGCCTGGGAGGGGTAGTTGAAAAGCCCATGAAAGCTGTAACAGAGAAGCTGGGGCCACTTAGGGTAAAAGCACATTCTACAGAGTAATAACTGACTGTTGTTGTTAAGTGCCATCGAGTCGATTGATTCCGACCCATAGCGACCCTATATAGAGTTTCCGAGGAGCAGCTGGTGAGCTTGAACCGCCGACCTTGCAGTTCAAATGGCTTTGTAGTCTGGCGCATATCAGCAGTTACGTTATCCTCTTGGAGGAAGGAATATCTGAGCTCTGGGCACGTGTGGACAAGCCAATTTATTAGTGTTACAGAGGGTGCTCCTACATAGACACACCAGAGTTAGGCACTCAGTTCCCCTCACCTCCCTCCACTGCTAAAACTGCCTGGTTCTCTTCTGCCATGCTTCTGCCCTATAGACTCTTGGATGCCTATGTCTTCAGAGTTTGCAAAAGCAGCAGAGGGGAATGGAGAGGAAGCTCTTTCTAGGTACTCTCCATCATTCACTCTTTGCTCCTGATCCCTCCAGCCCAGAATCTCTTGGTAACTTGCTCCCTCCCCCATGGACCACTTGTTTCCCTTCATTGACTCCCAAATCTCAACACGAAAGACCCTCAGGAGTACTAGAAGGGAAATAAGAATGGAGGGTCCGAAGAGAAGAAGAGATCAAAACAGATAAAAAGGCAAGGAGGATAGAAGGAAAAGGAAATAAGTATAAGGGATGGAAGGGAAAAGATGATTCTGAAAGAAGGTGGAAGTCAGGATGCAGAATGGGAAAGGAGGGCCTATGAAAAGCAGTGGAGGATGACTGGAAGCTAAACCTAATGTTTCTGTTGTATACATGAGAAAGTAACACCCGAAAGAAGCTTTTTTTTTTTTTTTTTAAGTCTCCACTGTCATACAATAAGGGGGGGGGGGGTGGTGTTTCCAGGCCCCACGTTCCATTACCTAGTAGCTTCAGTAGCAAGCACAGAGATGGAAAATGGAGCCAAAACTGATAAGGTTTTTTTTTCTTTTCTCAAAGATCAAACTGGAGTTTGTTAAGATTTAAGCATTTATTGAAGGAATAGAAAGATATGGATTGGGCATTGGTTAGTGAGAATTCACTAAAGTGCTCCAGCAAAAGGAGCATTTGCACATGTTATCAGGAAGGATCATTACCTGGAGAAGGACATGTTTGCAAAAGTGAAGGGTCAACATAAAAGAGGAAAACCTTAAATTAGATGGATTGACATAGTGACTGCAACAATGTTTGCTAAAGCAGAAGGTCATCAAAGCAGTGGAAGACCCCCTTAAGAGATGGGTTGACATAGTGGCAGCAACAATAGGCTCAAACAGAACAATGGCGTAGGACCAGGCAGTGTTGAGCTGGGGCCAACTTGATTGTACCTAATGACAACAGTGCATTTTTTTAGCATCTCTCTAGCCCCATATGCCCAGGACCAGTTTGCCTTCACCTGGAGGGTGGCAGCGATGGAGAGAAATTTACACATACCAACCATTTGCTGTGGTAGGCACCTAGCTTGTTTTCTTTCCCTTCTGTCCATTGGTTTCATTACATTGCTGGCATCATGTTAATTGATGAAGATATTTCTCCCTTACAACATTGTCTAGATGCTTAAATTATCTATCTACCATGAACCCCCCCAAAAGTGCAAGGGCCAGGAATGTTGATAAAATTTCTAGAGGTCATCTGGATGGGTAAGATCTGTGTGATGCCTGAAACCATAGTTGATCAGATACAAGTTTACCTCACCCCTAGGGTGTAGAAAGAAATTCAGGCTTTTGTGAGTCTTTTAGGGTATTGGAGAGTATTAGTACCCCACTTGGCACAGTGTTGAGATTACTCTTATCAACTGGGTTTTTTGTTTTGTTTTGTTTTGTTTTTAAAGTGCCTCTTGGGGACCATGGCAAAGAAAAACAGCAAAAGTGTTAAACATGGGATATAATACAGGAAAGGCTACATGTCAGGATGACCCCCAGCACAGGCTAGTGCGCCAACAGAGCTGCCTCATCTTTCTACTAAGAGACGAGGACCCATTGCCAGCAGACACCTGGTACCTGGATGACTAGCTAAAGTTTGCCACCACTGTGGATGGTGGTGAACATGCATGCCTCCACTGAAATAGTTTTGAAACTGGCTCAAGGCAAAGCAGACAATATGCCAAATTAAGGGCCCTTAACCCTTTATACAGGGAGCCCTGGTAGTGTAGTGGATTACGAGTTGGGCTGCTAAACTGCAATGTCAGTAGTTCAGATCTACCAGTCGCTCCATGGGAGAAAGAAGGCTTTTTGATCCCATAAAGATTTATAGCCTCAGAAAATCTGTACAGGCTCCCTGTATGTCGGAAACGACTCAGTAGCACACAGCTACTTTCACCAGCAACCCTTTTTATGGAGTTCTGGTGTGGCACTGTAGGATAAGCACTGGATAACCTATCAGCCACTGCTGGGAAACCCTATACAGGGTCTCTGTGAGTCAGAACTGACTTGACAGCACTTAACAAGAACTACCACCCATTGTAGTTATTCAGTAGCCTGTAGGTTAAGCATATAAATTGGCCAATGGCATAAATAACAGTAGACTGTAATGGGCAATGTTCTGGGGAGGAGAGCTCGAAAGTAAATGCTGGGGGTACCCCATTCTACCAGTAAAACTTGGTCCAAAGGCACTCAGCTCTCTTGTTCTGGTTAGCCAGCCTAGTTCCATCGACAAGTGTCCAGAAACACCCCACTCCATCAGGAAGCCTGCCCAAAGACTCCCAGCTCTTGCTCCATGGGTTGACATACCCATTGTAACCACCTTACTCTGGGCTAGGAAGCCCACTGTGCCATTTTGTGCCAGTCTCCTGGTTCTGCTGCTACCATTTCTTTGCCACTGCTTCTTGCCATCTTGCACCATCTCCAGTGTTACAGCTCTATATCTCTGTCTTCTGGGTCTAGGAAGTTCTCAAAGTAGGACTCAAAGTCCAGAGGATTCAATCAGCTCTTGTCTATTCTTTATGATAGTGAGGTCCCCCTTTTTATCACTTCTGAGATGGTTCATTTTAAGCCTAGATGGATGGTAAAACTGACCAGTTCTCTTACTGGGGCTCCATACACCTTATTTGCATGGGCCTACTGGAGTCCTGGTGTGGTGCTGTGGGTTAATGCGCCAGACTGCAAAGTCATTTGAACTGCAAGGTCGATAGTTCAAGCTCACCAGCTGCTCCTTGGAAACCCTATACAGAGTCACTGTGGGTCGGAATCAACTCGACGGCACTTGACAACAACAACAACAACCCCCACAAGGATGCCATGCACATAGTTTGCATTAATAGCAAATTGTCCAATGCTTTTGGTGGGCCACAAGCACCCTACCAACAAATATATATATAGGTTTGACAATTTTATCCATGAATGTGGTAGAGCTTACAGGGGACAAAGTTATGAAAACTTCTTAGACATACCAAACACCTTGAGGGAATGAGTAGCTAGTCCTAGGGGCTCAGGACTATAGTCTTGAGGAACACCAGAGTCAATTAACATTACATAATTCACAAAGACAATATTCTGTATCCTATTTTGGTGTGTAACAACTGGGGTCTTACAAGCTGGTGAGCAGACTTTTTAGGTACAACTATTTGTCTCTGTTCAGAAGGAAAGAAGACTGATGAAAACTGAATACACAAGGTAACACTTAGTTCAGTGGACTAATGGACTACGTGAACATCAATCTCCTCGACCCTAAGACCAGAAGAACTAGATGGTACCTAGCTACCACTACCAACTGTTTTCAAAGGGATCACATTAGAAGGTCCTGGATAGAATAGGAGAAAAAAGTGCAACAAAACTCAAAATCATAAAAGAAGACCAAACTCACTAGTCAGATAGAGATTGGTGGAACCCCCCAAATTATGGCCCTTAGTCACCCTTCAGGTCTGGAATTGAACTCATCCCCATGGCTCAATTTTCATCCAAACAATACATCAGTCTATAAAGGGAACAATAACACTAGTGAGGTAAGCATACCTTAGAATAATCAACCATTTGAGCTCAAAAGGGCATTATTTACCCAAGAACAAAGTTCAGAAGGGTTCGAAAAGAAGGAATGGAAATAGGAAACACAGGGAGGAAGTGGGATAAGTGATGTTACATTGCAGGGATTGCAATCAATGAGATGAAACAAAATGTAAAACTTATGATGTGCTCTGTAAACCTTCACTCGGTTCAAAATAGACTGAAGATACACCCTACACTAATCTTGCCTTGTTTTGGCTGGTGATAATGAGCTTCATCATTTCTTCCCACAGATGTTGTCAATTTGATTCGTATATATTCCATTTTGTAAGATCCATGTGTGTAGTTGCTTTTTATGTTGACAACAAGTATTTGCAATGAAGAGCATCCTTGCTATCTCCAAGGCCATATTTTGCAACTACTGATCCTTCCTCTTTGTTTCCAACTTTCACATTTCAGTCACCAGTAATTATCAATGCATCTTGATTGCATGTTTAATCAATTTCAGACTGAGGAAGTCAGTAGAATTCTTCAATTCCGTCATGATTGCTATAGTGGTTGTCCATAAATTTAATATTAACTGGTCTTGCTTGTAAGTGTAAGGATATTATCCTATCACAGAAAGCATTGTACTTCAAGACAGAACTTGAAATGTTCTTTTTGGCAATGAATGTGCCACTGTTCCTCTTCAGTTTATTGGTCCCAGCATAAACCATACAATTGCCCTATTCAAAATGGCTAATACCAATCCATTTCATCTCACTAATGCCTTTATGAGTTCTTCCCTAGTAGTATCTTGAGTCCCTTCCAATGTGAGAGGCTCATCTTCTGGCACTATGTTGTTGTTGTTAAGTGCCGTCGAGTCAGTTCCGACCCATAGCGACCCTGTACAGGGTTTCCGAGGGTGTAAATCTTTACGGGAGTAGAAAGCCTGATCTTTCTCACGCGGAGCAGCTGGTAGTTTCGAACCACTGACTTTAACGTTCGCAGCCTGATTAGTAACCACTACGCTACCAGAGCTCCTATAGGAGGCAATATTCCACTGCTATTTATAAGGTTTTCAATGACTGACCACTCAGAATTGGTCCACTTCTTCTTCATCCTACTCTGTCTTAGACCGGAAGCTCCTTTGAGACTTGTCCACTACGGGTTACCCTTCTGGTATTTAAAATACTAGTGGCTTCGTTTCTAGCATCACAACAACATACAAGCCACCACAGTATGACAGGCTGACAAGTGATAGAACAAACTGATTAAGGATTCAGAAATTTAGAGTACTTAGAAATCTTGCATAAATTGGTTAATTTATTGGCTACACCCCAAGGTTTCCTGCCTCCCTTACCTTCTTTCTTTGTTTTAAAGTAATTGTTGACCATTTCACATTTTAAATGTTCACCATTTAAAATCTTTTCATTAGTTACCAACATTGGTCATTCAGGAATTTTTGCATAAAATAACAGATTTGTGGCATATTGGATCATTCCATGGACAGTTTGAGGCCATATTCAGATCTGTAGCAAAACAGGGATACCACCAATTAAAGAAAACCAGAAATTTTAGAAAGAAATTAAGTTTCAGCACATGTATAGTTTTTTTAAGAGTAAAATTTTATTTTATGCTTCAGAAATATATTTTGGAGTACTATTTGGTGAAGAAGCACCATGTTTTCAGACTTTTGAGCATCTGAATGTATTTTCCTGATCATCTTTTCTAGTTTCTCTTTAAACTGGGTCTAGTAGCAGATAAACAAGGCTTCACTCTGGTGAAGCAGACAAGAAAGACTTCATGCATGTCTTTCCTGCCGCTTTCTAGTTTTCTTCCCCTCCCACCCCGTGAGTTTTCTTGTGGTTGTTTTCTTTTCTGTTTAAACTTTTTTATTGTGAATTGGGTGAATATTTATAGAGCATATCATCTGTTTTTCATTCAACAATTCATACACATTTTGTTTCATCTCATTGATTATAATCCCCTCAATATAATATCACTTATCCTGCTTCCTCCCCATGTTTCCCGTTTCTATTCTTCCTTCTGTCCTATGCCTTTCGAAATTTGTCTTTAGAAATGCTGCCCTTTTGGTCGCAAATGGTTGATTGTTCTAAGATATGCTTATCTCACTAGTAATATTGTTCACCTTGTAGTCCTGTCTGTTATTTGGCTGAAAATTGAGCCATGGGGGTGAGTTCAGTTCCTGACCCAAAAGGTGACCAAGGGCCACAGTGTTTTAGGAGTTCCACCTGTTTCAATCCAACCAGATAGAGTTTCTACCACTCTATCCAGGAGCAATTGGTAGTGGTAGCTGGGCACCATTTAGTTCTTCTGGTCTTAGGGTCATGGAGACTGATGTTCACACAGTCTGTCAGCTCATTGGACTAATTTTTTCCATGAGTTTTCTATTTTCTTCACTCTTCCTTTGGACAAGAAGAGACCAATAATTGTACCTAAGATGGTTGATCACCAGCTTCTAACGCCTCAGTTGCTACACACCAACAATATAGGATATAGAACATTATGAACTATTTTATGTCAGTTAACCTTGGTGTCTCCTGAGACTATAGTCTTGAGACCCCAGGTCCAGTGAGCCATTCCCTGGCTAAAAAGTGTTCATAACTTTGCCCCTGTATGCTCCACCACATTCTTAATAGATATATTTGCAGGGAAGGTAAATACCCATGTACAATATCCTCTGCCAAACTTAAATATATTTTTGGGTATACTTCCACTCTCCCTCCAATGCGTGTATATACATGCATCTACCCATAGAGGAGTCCTGGTGTGGCGCTATGGGTTAATACGCCAGACTGCAAAGCCGTTTGAACTGCAAGGTTGGCGGTTCAAGCTCACCAGCTGCTCCTTGGAAACCCTATACAGGGTTGCTATAGGTCGGAAGCGACTCAACGGCACTTCACAACAACAATCCATAGGTCACCATTAATGCAGGATTGTGTATATAATAGTATTTACCTCCATTGCCTTTAACTTTGCACCGTCTTTCCCTGCCTACATCATTTTTTTGCAAACCTCCCTCTTACTGTATAATGCCTCCCCCTTCACCCAAGTTAACAGGTTTCTACCCTTTAGCAAGTGACTTATTTTCTTTCCCCTCCCACCCCTAGTAATCATCAAAAAATGCTGTTTTTACTGTGAAAACCTTTTCTTGACTTTATACAATGTGGTGGTCTCATACAGTATTTGTAATAACTTTGACCTTACTCTTATTTTATATTGCCTTCCTCTTCACCTGAATAACATGTGTTTCATTTCTTTCAAGTCTTGAAATCTACTTGACTTCCTCTCCACTTTAAAGTTCTATAACTATACTATCCCCTCTTTTTACTTTGTAATTGTCTTTGTTATAAATTTATATCTCTGGTTCCCTATTTTGTTTTACTTTGTTGTTGTTGTGAAGTGCCGTCGAGTCGGTTCCGACCCATAGCGACCCTGTCCAGGGTGTCCACGGTTTCCGAGGAGCAACTGGTGAGCTTGAACTGCCGACCTTGCAGTTCAAATGGCTTTGCAGTCTGGCACATTAACCCACAGCACCACACCAGGTACTTTAGATACTTCTATATCTGAGTTAACTTCTGCCATGTATGTTAACCTCAGGTTGTTGTGTACTCTTATTGGTTCTCTGTCCAAGGAACTCCTTGTAGTATTTCTTGTAAGATTGGTCTGGTTTATACAAATTTCTTTAATTTTTGTTTATCTGGAGATGTTCTAATTTAGGCATCATATTTAAGGACAGTTTGTGGGGTATATGATTCTTAGTTTGATATTTTTTTTCTTTCAGAGTTTTACATATGTGATTCCACTCCCTTCTTGCTTACATAGTTTCTGCTGAGAAATCAGAGTTTAGTCTTATTCGTTCTTCTTTGTAGGTAATATATATATATATATATATATATATATATATATATTTAAGCTTTTATTGTGAATTGAGTGATAGTTTACATGACAGAACATCATTTTGCACTCAACCAATTGTATTTTGTTTCACTGCAATGATTACAATTCCCTCCATGCACCATTGGTTAACAGTATTGCCTCTATTACCTCCTTTTTTTCCTTAATGTACACAACACACACAGGAATATATATTCGTTTAAACAACCAAAGGGCACATTTTTCAAGCCAGCCTCCTTCCTGCCCACCAGCACACAGCATTTCTCTTTCCATGGGTCTAGAGTCCTCAGTTGCTGTATCTCTCCATGCTATCACTTTTGCCTCCAAATCTGGTGTCACTGCGTCTCTGGTTAGGAGCCCACATTCCACTCATGCTCTTCTCCCTTGATGGTCCTAGGGTTCTCTGTTCCTAGAATGTAAAATTAACTACTCCTCCCTTTTTGTTACACATCTACCTTTACATTGTGACAATCTCAATTAGTCATGATAACAATTACTATTGAATCAAAAGAATTCTATTCCCATCCCCTTTCACCAGACCCATCTAGACAAGAAGAAAACTATTCAGTGGGGGTTCTACCCTTCTCCATTTTAGGTAGCTAATGTCTAAGTTGCCCATCCCTATCAACCCTGTGTACTGAAATAGGCTTGGTTCTTGATGTGAAGACTCTCGGTATTTTCAGCAACTACATCCATAAACAAAGGTCAAGTTCATCCAATTGTAGCAATTTACACTTGCTTTCTGTATCAAACGTCTTTATTTTCCTTTAGTTGAGTTCTATTCAAGCCATCCAAGCTCGGTCAAATGGGTACTATCTGCAAGTTTGGGCACCCCCCACTTCATATCAGCTGGCCACTTTACTCTCAGCTCTAGTCCCCAGTGGCTTGGTCAGTGTCTATAGGCTCAGGAAGTCCCAAGTCTCCCCAAACTTTGGACCAACCAGTCCTTCCTCTTCTGTCTCTCATCGCAAGGTCAACAAAAGTCTATGGAATGTGGTTATACTCAGTACTGCCTTTTCCCCACTTCTACTCACAAGTAGACCAACACAATCACCAGCTAGCAAGCTTATAAGCCTGCTGGTGTGTTCCCTTTGAATTTCAATCTTGGAAGGAGGTTTGTCCTGAAGGATTTACTTTTCTTGCTTTGATGGCTCCCAGACAAACAGCTTGATTGTTCTTGTAATAGCCAAACAGTCTGCTTTTTTTCCCACTGCCTGATCTTTCTTTCAATAAATATCCTCTATTCCTTTAGCTGCTCTGGGTTGGTCTGCATGTCCTTTCAAGTGGGAATGCCCCACCATTGAAGGTTCTGGATGGGGCTCAGGATTCCACCTAAGGCCCCATAGTCTATAAAGGCTTAACAAGAAGCTTATTTCATGGGGCAAATTCTAGAACTCCTTTTAGGTATTCCAATCAGTTATAGGCTGAAGATGGGCTTATGTTGTTGTTGTTGTTGCTAAGTGCCGTCGAGTCGGTTCCGACCCATAGCGACCCTGTACAGGGTTTCCGAGGGTGTAAATCCTTACGGGAGTAGAAAGCCTCATCTTTCTCCCGCGGAGCGGCTGGTAGTTTCGAACCGCTGACCTTAAGGTTCGCAGCCCGATTCGTAACCACTACGCTACCAGAGCTCCCGAAGATGGGCTTATAAGCTTTCTATAATCAATTTCTCAATATTCCTTTCTATCCCAGGGCTTATAAACTTTCTATAATCAATTTCTCAATATTCCTTTCTATCCCAGGGCTTATAAACTTTCTATAATCAATTTCTCAATATTCCTTTCTATCCCACTTAAATGTCTATTTTACAATAGTAGGCAAGGGTGTAGGTGACTTTTTGTTTATCTAGAACTATTCTCAGAATTCTTGGCTTTGGTTTTTGAAAGTTTGATTATGATAAGTCTTAGTGAAAATCTTTTGGAGTCTCCCATGTTTCAGGTTCATTAAGCTTCTTAAATGTATATCTTGTCTTTCATGATTTTAGGGAAGTTTTCTTCCAGCAACTCTTTGACAACTTTATCCAGGCCTTTGTGTGTCTTATCCTATTCTGGAATTTGATCACCCTTAAATTATTCCTCTTCATGGTGTCCCACATAATGTTTAGGATTTCTTAGGAATATTTTTGTTCTTTTTTCTGATTGTTCCTCTGTTGTTGTTGTTGTAAAGTGCCGTCGAGTTAGTTCCGACCCATAGCGACCCTGTATAGGGTTTCCAAGGAGCAGCTGGTGAGCTTGAACCACCAACCTTACAGTTCAAATGGCTTTGCAGTCTGGCGCATTAACCCACAGCACCACACCAGGACTCCAATTGTTCCTCTAGCAGGCAGGTTAATATTGAAAAATTTGTCTTTAAGCTCACTAATTTGGCCTTCCATTGACTCAATTCCACTCTTCTGCCATTTCAGTATATTATCTATTTCTAAAATCTTATTATCAATCTTCTGGATTTCTATTTGCTATTTTTGTGTAGTTTCTAATTTTTCATTTATTTTATTAGTTTGTTCTTACAGTGTTTTTCTGAATTCTTCTAAAGTTCTTTCTGTGTTTGATTTCATCTGCAACTTTCTTAATATTTCTCTCAGTCTGTTAAAAGTGCTTAAATATCATTCTTTTTCATTCATTATCAAGTAGCTCCCATGCCATTTCTTTCTTCTTTTTTTAAAAATGTTTTATTGTGAATTATGTAATAGTTTACATGGGAGAACATTAGCTTTACATTCATCCTATTGTATATCGTTTCATTGCCATGGCTACAATCCCCTCCATGCATCATCAACCAACCCTGCAAGCCTGCTTCTCCAACCCCCCAGTCATGAGCACACAGTCCCTCTCCTCTCCCTCTCTGGGTTTAGAGTCCCTAGCCTCTCCATCTCACCACGTCATTGTCTCTGCTTCCATCTCTGGCATCACTGCTTCTCTGGGTAGGGCCTTGCACTCTGCTCTTTTCCCTTAATGGTTCCAGGGAGCCATTTATTTCTTAGAAAGGTCTTTTGGCTCTGTATTTTGGTCACTTGTTTAAGCCACTCTGTCTTGTTTCTTCATATGAACTGAAATTGTCTTCTTTGAGCCATTGTGGTGGTGGTGTATTTATATTTTAATGATGATTGTATGTTGGTGAGTTCTTAGGCACCTGTCTTCTGGTGGATGTGTGCAGGTCTCTGTTAGCTGTTCATGTAGCACAGTTGAGGGAGGTTTGACTGGTGTTGGCTGCTGCCTATCCATGATCAGATGATACAGGAGCAGATAGGAGCCCTCATCCAGTTAGTGGGGCTGCAGGAAATATAGGTGTGGCTGGGCCATGTGGGCATAGTTTCTGTCATTCATCTATCTGATGGGACAAGAAAACTATATAATAAAAAAAAGTCAGGGAAAAGCAGGCAAAGAGCAGCAAGTAAAAAGAATTTAATTGCTAAAAAGGAAAAATAAAAGAAAAACAGGAGAAAAGAAAACCAGAAAAAGAAAAGATAAAAAACAAGGGGAGAAAAATAAAAGTAAAAAGGAAGAAAGGATAAAATTTGGGGCAGGTACTAGACACATAGAGGAGAAAACTGTGAGGGTAGGACATTCGGTATGGATTGACATTCTCTGCCAGCCAAGGAGCTCACACAGTGTTGGGAAAGTGTGAGTGGTTGGGACACCTGGTCCTAGATGGGAGTTCCTAATGGCCTAGATGTCTAAAGTCAAGGCACATGATCCAGAAATAGTTTGTGCCTGCTCAGAAGGTGGCTCAGGTAAAGGAGTTTATTCCTAGAAAGAACACTTCCAGATGTAGAGAGCAGCTTGGGGCAGGGCAGTGGGTTATGGAAGGAGTTTCTGCACTGCCCAGAAGTGGCTGGGACCCAACACTGTCCATTATGCTGGTCTGATGAGAGGGAAGTTCATATGTCTCCAAACACAGGGGTGGGGCACCTGATACCTGATCTGCACTCTGACGCTCTGCAGGGCAGTGGATGTCTCTGGTCGCTGGGTGGGTGAGGGTGGGAGCTGGTTATCAGAAGGGTGTGGGAAACAAGGGAGGATCTCACCTTTCTTATCGTCAGCTAGCAATGTGAATTTGTGTTGTCAGGCAGCTGTCTAGATTGAATACTTCTTGCAAAAGTTTAAACATAGGCCTCATTGCATCATGTCAGCTGACAGTTCATCCATCTGCCTCTTCTCTCACTGCTTATGTTCATTCTTTTTTCTACTAGTTGGTATTCAATGCACTTCTCTGTCCTTTCTTCTGAAGCTAAGGTTCCAGGATTACCATTCATATTCGACTCTTGTCTTTTTTGTAGCGTGTCTGCGTAGTCCTCCATCTTGCTGGAAGTTGCTTTCTGGTTTTCTTATATCCTTCTGGTCAACTTGTCTTGTTCTTTCATTTATGTTACTTGTCTATCATATGTGACATTTCAGGATGAGACAGTTTTTGAAACAATGATCAACAAGAGTTTCTACTTATCCTTTCCACCTTTTAAATAATCAGAGTCAACTAGAACTACCCTATCTGTGGAAAGAGGGAGACATGGTCAGAAAAAGTTCTCAGACATGAAACAGAAGTTGATCCCTAAAATGGTTCTTCTTATTCTTTCCTTCAATTTTCCTCCTTTTCTGCATGATCCTTTCTTGACATTCTCTTATTTAATGGTACCCATTCCCTTCTTCTCAGGCTTTTCTCCTTTTTGGAATCATAGATTAGTTAGTTCTACCAAGGAGTACTGGTATGGCGCTGTGGGCTAATGCGCCAGACTGCAAAGCTGTTTAACTGCAAGTTTGGCAGTTCAAGCTCACCAGCTGCTCCTTGGAAACCCTATACAGGGTTGCTATGGGTTGAAACTGACTCGACAGCACTTAACAACAACAACAACAACCAAGTCTTGGTGTGGCCCTGTAGGATAAATACTGGACTGTTAACCACAAGGTCGGCAGTTCAAACCCACTAGCTGCTCCTTGAAAACCCTATACAGGGTCTCCAGCCTGGAGTGGCTAGAGGAACAGAAGATATTTCCTGAAAGAAAGACCAGCAGAAAAAAACAAAAACAAAAACAAAAACGGCAGTCTGTTTGGCTATTACAAGAACAAGTAAGCTCTTTGCCGGGGAACTATCAAAGCAAGCAATTAAGTCCCTTCAGGATAAACCCCCTTCAAAACTGAAACTCAAAGGGAACACACAAGCAGGTATGTAAGCTAGCTGGCGACCGCATTGGTCTACATGTGAGTGGAAGTGAGAGAAAGTCAGTAATAAAGATATGGGCTGAGTTCAACCACATTCTATAGACTCCTGTGGACTTCAGGTTGAGAGACAGAAGAGGAAAAGGTGATTGGTCAGAAGTTTGGGGAGACTTGGGAACTCCTGAGCCCACGGATATTGAGCTAGCCATGGAGGGCTAGAGCTGAGAGTGAAGCGTCCAGCTGATATGAAGTGGAGGGAGATGCACAAGAATGCCCAAACTGGCAGATCTAGTTTCGATGGCTTATGACCAGAGGTCACCTAGAGGAAGATAAAGAAATTTGATAAAGGAATCAAGTGTAAATTGCTACAATTTGATGAGCTTGACCTATATTTATAGGTGTTGCAGCTCAAAATACCAACCAAGAGGGAAGGAGTCTTCACATCAAGGATCAAGCCTATCCCCTTGGTATACAAAGTTGATAGGGACAAGCAATTTAGACACTGGCTACCTAAAATGGGGGATGGGGTGGCTATAAAGGCACAAAGTGGCTGGCTTACTAGTTTTCAAGAGGGAGTTTATTTTCAGAGTGTGCAGGGGGTAAGAGTCATAAGATTCAATAGTAATTGTTATCATGACTAAATGTGATTGTCACAAATGTAAAGATAGAAGTTTTGTAACAAAAAGTGGGGGAGTAGTTAATCTTACATTCCAGGAACAGAGGACCCTAGGACCATCAAGGGATAAGAGAATGAGCAGAATGTGGGACCCTAACCAGAGATGCAGCGATACCAGAGATGGATGCAGAGATGATGACATGGAGAGATAGAGCAACTGAGTACTCTAGACTCACGGAAAGAGAAAGTGCTGGTGGCCAGGAGACTGGCTTGCAAAATGTGCCCTTTGGTTGTTTAAATGATTATATATTCCTGAGTGTTTTGTGTACATTAAAAACAAAAACAAAAACAAAAAACCCAGAGATAATAGAAGCAAACATACTGTTGAATGATGAGGCATGGAGGGGATTGTAATCATTGCAATGAAACAAAATATGACAGAATGAGTGCAAAACTGATGTTCTCCCATGTAAACTATCACTCAGTTCACAATAAAAGCTTAAAAAAAAACAGAGTAATACTATACATAATAGCTTATCTTTCTGTGTAGAAATGTATACTTGAAAGTAAATGCATAGTGTGGAAATAGTGTATGAATAATTATTCTGTTGAAGATATATACCGTATTTTAACACAAATAATGTGCACATTATACAGTATTTTGCAGACCTTGAAACCCCCTCACAAGTTAGTTTCCTATACATGTTATATGTGAGCACGTTATATGTGAAAATATAACATGCTCACATATAATGTGAGCAAAAGGGATAGGTGGGTACATCCTTCAAGGCCTCAGGGGTTTGGTTGGGAGATTTAAGATAATCCATTTACAGGGGATTGTGATAATTACAAGGGAGGTTATTCCATGACAGCACTTCCATATGCTATGTATATTCTGTTGAAGATATATATATTGTAAACCTCGTGGCCAGATGGAAGGCCTAAAATATGATGTTCCTCTAATACAGAATTTCTGATTTAGAGTATAATCTAACACCACCACCGTATGTACATGGTCCACAAAATCCTGTTTCCCCAAGTAGATGGAAGTGCTGTCATGGAATAACCTCCCTTCATCTTTCCTCTGCTAACTTCCCTCTTGTATCTTTCCTGCCCTGTCACCTGTGTTAGCATGTGTCTACCCTCTAACCCATAAATAATACCCCCCGCCCTGTAACTACCATAGATTGTTTCTTTTGTCAAGAAAAGCCTTTAAAAAAATTTTTTTTAACGTTTTTAAAACACTGATCTCATACAGTATCTGTCCTTTTGTGTGGTCCTGTGGGATAATGCACTGGACCACAAGGTCTGTTTTAACTGCAAAGTCAGTGGTTCAAATTCACCAGCTGCTCCTTCGAAAACCTATACAGGGTTGCTATGAGTCAGAACCAACTTGACGGCACTTAACAACAATAATTTCACTCAGCATGATGTCCTCCAGGTTCAACCATGTTGTGAGGTGTTTCACTGATTTATCATTAATCATCATTACTTTTTAAAGTATTGAAGAGCAGAGATGTCAGCTTGAGGACTAGGGTGCACCTGACCCAGGCCATTGTGTTTTCAATAGCCTCATATGGATGCGAAAGCTGGACAGTGAATAAAGAGGATCGTAGAAGAATTGATGCCTTTGAGTTG
>NW_006408636.1:7063017-7071860 GCF_000296735.1 Chrysochloris asiatica | reverse complement strand
GTGAGGTTGGCCCAGGATCGAACATTGTTTCGTTCTGCTGTGCATGGAGTCGCTATGAGTCGGTTCCGACTCGATGGCACCTGACAACAACAACAACATCATTAATCATCAACGTTTGGTAGTATCCCATTGTGTGTATGTACCAAAGTTTGTTTAGCCGTTTTTCTGTGGATGGGTATTTAGACTTTTTTTTTTTTTAATAAATGTTTTATTGTGTATTGAGTGATAATTTACATGGGGAAACATTAGGTTTACATTCATTCTATTGTACATCATTTCATTGCCTTAGTTACCATCCCGTCCATGCATCCCCCAGCGAAAGAGTGTAACTTGCATGCCCCCCCCACCCCAACTATCCTCAGCACACAGCCCCTTTCCCTCTCTGGATCTCAACTCCTCAGGCACTCCATATCTTCACGTCATCCTCTCTGTCTCCATCTCAGGCCTCACTGCTTCTCTGGGTGGGGTAGACTCTATATTTTTGATATGTCTCTTGTAGACAACATGTTGAAGGATCTTGTTTTCTTATCCCTTTGGCTCTTTATGTCTGTCTCTCCGTACCCCCTTCCCCCCCATTTTGCAACTAAGCATACTCATGAAAGCTTGTAAGGCAGCCACTGAATGCCTTTGTAGCCCCAACCCCCTCCCCATTTTTGATAGCCAGTGTCTAAATTTCTCATCCCTATCAATCCAGTACACTGAAGAAACAAGGTTGTTCCTTGATATGAAGAATCCTTCCATTCCTGTTGGAATTCTGAGTCACTGCATTCATCAAATTGTAGCAATTTGCACTTGTTCACTGTATGAAACATCTTTATCTTCCTTGATTCGAGTTCTTGACCAACTCATTTTTAGTACAATGACTATGTATTCCTTCCATCTTCTTTTGATGCTTTCTGTATTATTCAATATTTTACTGATAGAATCCTTCAATACTGAATATCAAGATTTAAATGTTTTCTTCATTTCCTTTGGCTTGAAAATGCTGGTCATGTTTGTCCATTTTGGCTGTCTAACTCTAGGGCTTTGCACATTTCATTATAATACTTGACTTTGTCTTATGGAGCTGCCCTGTGAAATTTTCTGTTCAGCTCTTATTTTCTCATTTTTACCAGTTGCTTTAGCTTATCTATGTTCAAGAACAAGTTTCAGAGTCTTTTCTGGCATCTTTTTTGGTCTTTTCCTTCTTTTTAATCTTTTTTTGTGACTTGAGTGAAGATCATCAGTTTTACATTCAATAAATCATACACTTAGCTTCATCTCAATGGTTACAATCCCCTCCATGTAACAACAGTCACCCACTTCTTCCCTGTGATTTCCTATTTCCATTCCACCCTCCTTCCCATCCTTTATCAACCATGTCCCTAGATAAATGCTGCCCTTTGGATCTTTTTTTTTTTTTTTTTTTAATATGACTTTGCGTACATATGGGCAGCTGAAAGTAGGAAAATCTGTAAATTGCTTTCACAAATTACAGCTGTTACTGAAGAGGATACAATCGATGAAGAGTCTCTCATTTGATCTAGATTAACCAAATCCTTTTAATAAAAACAACACACCACAATGGTAGATATTCACCTTTTTGAATACTGTAAGAACATGTGTTTCCTCAGTGATGCCTCTCCTTCAATATTTACTTAGTTGTCTATAAAATGGTAAAATAAAGTTGAATTTATAATAGCAAAGGAAAGTGCAAGTTTATACAGCTAAGCTCAGTAGCAAAGTGAAGAAGGGCAGAACGTGAAAAGTTGGTGGATGCTCGGCAGAATGAGGACTCACAAGCAAACTGCACCGTGTCCCATGTGCCAGACAGAATAACATTCCATCTTTTTTTATTGCTCTTAAACGAGCAAAACCAATTATTATTACTTTTTTAATTTAAAGAAATATTAAATCTTTATTCTCCCCAACCCCCACCCCACATAATTTGTGATCAGGTAAGGCAAAGATAAGTCCCACTATCATTGGGGACAGCAGCAATATACAAACTTCAGAAACAGCCCTGAATCATCAGTAACATTCTCTCATGGTAACATAAGAAATGCATCTAATCAGATTTGAAATGTTATCACCTTTTAGTTTATCTGGAAAAAAACTTCAACTTTTTAAGAGGATAGTAAATTATTTTCTTGCTCTGAAAAAATGCTTTTCTCACATTTTAAAACTTTTTAGTATGCTTTCGCAAAAGGAGATGCTCAAAGGATGCAATGACAGCTGGGTTTTTGCAGAATGTCCATGTATAAGTTGCATTTACAGGAACCTGGTAATCTGTTTATAATTTGCCTCTACAAATAGAGCTCTTTGCAATATTGAAACAAAGCGGCTAAATTGATAAACATAATTTAAACACTTCCCTGATTCACTTGAGAGCTAAGAGGTACATCTTTTTTCAAGTGCTATGTATTGTAAAAGGGTTTTTTTGTGTGCCAATCTTACATTAATTTTTAAGACCAAAATATCTATGAAAAATCATGCCTAGTCAGCTCATTTCTTTTATAGCCAAATGCTCTTGTCTTTTGAAGAATACAGAAAAACATTGATTTGCTAAGAAGTAGCATGCTGGAAAAAGCCATTTAAGTATTGAAGGATAAGGAACATTTTCTATTAGTGAAAATTCTTAGAAAATCCATCCAGTCTGTTGTCTTTAGCTGGTTTTAATGAAGTCTTTCAAAATGATGTTCAAGAAATCTTTAGAAAACCGGAGGGGGGAAGGGATGCTCCTTTATAGCATGGAAGGAATACTGTTAATGTAAAAAATCTTACTAAATTTTCTGCTTTGGTTATCCCGAAGAAATGCTCATATAACTTCTGCTGTCTGTTATGTCTGAACACCATCTACCTGAGGCAGCAGCCCAAGTTGCCCTTTATCATCAAAGGCCAAAATTGGATTCAAAGGAATTTCTGGGCTTTTTCTGTTGGTGACATCTAAGTGGATGGTTTAGATCCAACAGGCAAAATTATAATTTCTTCAAAGGTTTCATTCTTAATGTTGTTGCTAAGTGCCATCGAGTCAATTCCGACCCATAGTGACCCTGTATAGGATTTCCAAGGAGCAGCTGGTGAGCTTGAACCACCGACCTTGCAGTTCAAACGACTTTGCAGTCTGACACATTAACACACAGCGCCACACCAGGACTCATTCTGAATAGATACTGCATTTTCATTTGGTTGATTTTCCAAATTGGGAGTACTCTCCACAGTCTTTTTGGATTGGTGTGAGGTAACCACAAGAGGGCTGGCCACTGGTTCTCCGTTTCCTGGAGAGTTTGTCACACAGGGAAGCTCAGGTACTGTCCCTTCATTTACAGCTCCCTTGGCTGCATCTCCATTTCTCTGGTCAAGAGCTTTCTTATGTTTAGCTTCTGTTCTTCAGGTTCTTTTCATAATCTCGTGGCTTTTTCCTCTCCCAGAGCTCCTGTTCTTTTCTCTGGCAATGTTCCTCTCGTTCCTGCTGGGCCCTTTCTGCTTCTTCATGAACACCGGCTATCACTTCTTTCTGCTTCTGGATGCGTACCATCTCCTCCCACTCTTGCTGTTTGCACTCTTCTGCTTGCTGCGGAAGTTGCTCCTCCTTCTCCCTGGCTTGCTCAGCTTCTATCCTTCGGGCTTCATCCTTTAGAAGGGTTCTCTCTTCAGCCACACTTTGAGCCAATTCCTCTCTCTTTTGGCTCTCCACGGTCTCCTTGGAATGGTGTGAGGTAACCACAAGCGGGCTGGCCACTGGTTCTCTGTTTCCTGGAGAGTTTGTCACACATGGAAGTTCAGGTGATGTCCCTTCAGTGACAGCTTCCTTGGCTACATCTCCATTTCTCTGGTCAAGAGCTTTCTTATATTTAGCTTCTGTTCTTCAGGTTCTTTTCATAATATCCTCAAATCACTTTTTCCTCTCCCAGAGCTCCTGTTCTCTCTGGCAACGCTCCTCTCGTTCCTGCCGGGCCCTCTCTGCTTTTTCATGAACACTAGCTATCTCATCTTTCTGCTTCTGGATGCACTCCATCTCCTCCGGCTCTCACTGTTCACCCTCTTCTGCTTGCCCCAAAGTTGCTCCTTCTCCCTGGCTTGCTCAGCTTCTATCCTCTCGAAGGGTTCTCTCTTCAGCCACCCTTTGAGTCAATTCCTCTCTTGGCGAGCTCTTCTCTCTCCTTCCTCAACTTTTTCCTCCTTCCCTTGCTGCTATTGAGCCAGCTGCCTCTTCGCAGTTAGCAGCCTTGTGGGCTCTTCCGCATTGGTGGTAGAAGGACTGGCAATCACAGAGGGTGACGGGGCTGGGGCTGGTGCTGGAGCAGCAGGGGGTGGCCTCTGCCTCCACAGGTGTCCCTTCTTCACTGTGGACTCTTCTACCTTCACTAAAGGTGACCTGCCCTTAAGTGCAGGCTCACTGGCAACTTTCAGAGGTACTTTCTCTGGGTCCATCTCAGGTTCCATCTTGACTTCCCTCTTGACAGGGCGGATGTTGCCAGGGGGCAGGGGCCGGGCCTGAGCTGGGCCAGCTTCGATGGAGACTGGCTGCAAGGAAGATGTGGGTTTGGGGGTGCCGGGCAAATGAGGGAGGGACTTGGATGGCAGCCAAAGTTGGGAGGAAGCTGGCGATCTTGCTTTGGGATGAGATGGGGATAATGCCCTTCTGGTGCGGATGTACATTTTCTCTTTCTTTTATTATAACCCGTTGTGCCATGAATGGTCCTCCTCGTGCACAGCCCTCAGGTGTGGTTACAAAGAGTTTTGGTCGCTCCATTAGATTTCTAGAGTGTGCAGCTTTGTAGGGCATGATGTTGGTGGGGCTGCAAGATGCTGCATCTCCAGACAAGGCAGTTGTGCTTTTTACTTCTAGCCAGGAACGAGTGTGTGGGCGTCAGGAGTCTGTTAACAACGCTGCTCTCCCACGGGCTGAGCTGCAGGCGGAAAGCTCTATCTGGCGAATTTAGTAAAGTTGCATATGAAGAGGAGAGCCGCTTGCTAATGACGGGATCAACATGTTTCGAAAAATTCATGGTGGAAACTGACCGCCTGTAAGGATCTGCACTGTGGAGGTTGGGGATCCCATGGAGGGGGCCTCCCCAGGACCACCGGTTATGCTTCTGTTTTGATTTTTGGCTTCTTTCCACTGTAAGTCATACAATAGCTTCATGGCGCTCTTTGTCCTCCTTGAGCCTCTGTCTCCATTTCACCTCCACAGCTTCCGCTCTTCCTTCAGTCTCTGCTCCTCAAGCTTCTTCCGCTCCTCCAGGTGCTTCTCATAGTGCAACTGGGTACGCTCTTCTCTTTCTAACCAGCCGACTTCTCTCACAGCTAGCTGCTTTTCCTGGTTCCTCAAGTTGCTCCCTGGCCAGCCGCTGCTGGTCATCAACTCATAGCACAGGCGGGGGTCTGGTTTATTTCCTCAGTGGTTGCTATTCTGTCCTGAAACAGCAGAGAAGGGGGGTTGGAGGCAGGCGTTTTCTTATCTTGTACTTTGTAGCTCTTAGGTGCTGTTTGGCGCTGCACGTAGTCGCCCCTGCAGCCTCCATCATGGTGTTCCGCCCTTTTTCTCAGCTTCGCTCCCGCGGCCATCAGGCCCACGGCCCAGACAGGTGAGCCTGCTCTTTGGATCTTGAATGATTGAACTGATAAGTATACTTACTTGAGTTGTCCCTCCGTATGTACCTATCTAATGCTTGGCTGAAAATTGGACCATAAGAGTGAGTTCTATTCCAGATCTGAAGCATGGTTAGGGCCTGTCTTAGGTTCCTCCAGTCTCTTTCTGGCCAGTAAGCCCAATCTTTTATAATTTTGAGTTTTGTTCCACATTTTCTCTCACTCTATCCGAGACCTTCTAATTTTATGCCTTTCAGCACCGTTGGTACAGGTGACCAAGCACCAGCTAGTTCTTTTGGTCTCAGAGTTGGTCCAAGAATCTTCAATTTTCATCAGTCTTCTTTCTTCCACACATGGAGAGACTAGTAGATGTGCTTTAGATGGCACATGACCTTTTAATATTCCAGTCGCTACTAACCGAAGTAGGATGTAGAACATTGTCTTTGTGGAATGTTGTTGTTAAATGCCATCAAGTCGATTTTGACTCATAGGGTAACTGTTGTTGCATGGAGGGGATTGTAACCATTGAATCACCTACCTTGTGGTTCAAACCAACCCTGCGGTCCTGCACTTACCCTAAAGAGTCACACCAGGTCTCCTTTGTGGACTATGTTATGCCAATTGACCACTGTGTCCCCTGAGACTATGGTCCTGTGCCCCCAGGTCTAGCAACTCATTGCCATAAGAGGTTTGATTATATCTAAGAAGTTTTCATCATTTTGACCCCTGTATGCTCCACTGTATGTTCAGGGTCGCTATGGGTCAGAACCGACTTGACGGCACTTAACAACAACAACAATACTCCACTACACTCATAGGTGTGTTTGCAGCATAGGTAAAAATCCATGTGCAAATGTATTATTTCAGACCATTTTATATTTGTGGGTATACCTCCACTCTCTCAACCATACCCATTCAGCCTATGTATTAACCCACATAACACTGCTGGTCCAGGATTGTGTACATAGCACTTTATCTCTATCCCTTTTAACCTTTGCATACTTCCCTGTGTCTTCAACTGTCTTCATCATCTGTCAGCCTTCCTCTTCCTTTATATTTCCCTCCCTGTCACCCAAGCTAACATGTGTCTACCCTCTAGCCAATGAATTACTCTCCCTTCCTCCTCCACCCCCACTGGCAACTATCAAAGAATAATTCTTTTAGCATGAAAACCTTTTCTTGAGTTTTTATAATAGTGGTCTCATACAATATTTGTCCTTTTGTGATTGACTAATTTTATTCAGCATAAAATTCTCCAGGTTCTTCCATATTTTGCAGATTCATCATTGTTCTTCAGTGTTACACAGTATTCCATTGTGTGTATGTACTAACATTTGTTTATCCATTCTTGTGTTTATGGTTATTTGGGCTGTCTCCATCTTTTGATATTGTGAATAGTGCTGTGATGAACATCAATATTGTTGCTCTTATTTCTTGTGGATATATACCAAGTAGAGGCATTGTTGGGCTACAGAGTATTTCTATTTCCAACTTTCTGAGGAAGCACTGTACCATTTTACACTCCCACCAGCAATGTAGATGGGTCCCAGTCTTTCCACACCCTCTCCACCATTTGTTGCTTTGTTTTTTAAAATTTGCTATTAATACTGGGTTTGTTGGCCACCTGAATGTCTTCTTTGGCGAAGTGTCTGTTCATGTCCTCTATCCAAGAACAGCTAGAAAAAGATCATGAAAATCGAAAAGAGGAAAAAGGGAGAGGATTTTTTTTTTTTAATTTCAAAAATCATGGAAGAAAAAAAGTAAGAGAAAATAAAAAGGAAAATAACTAAACACAGTTAAGGAAATGGGTGAGTAAAAGTGAAAGAGATTAGAGAGCAGTAAAGAAAAACCAAGAGAAAAGAAAGCAGCAGCAGTGGTTGGAAAAGAAAAGAAGAAAAAATGAAAGTGGAGATAGAAAATATAAAATGCAAGGGTAGATAAAGAGAAAAAGAAGAGGAAGAAAAAAAATAAACAAATGAAAACAATGAAAGGAAAGAACCAGGGCAGGTGCCAGACCAAGAAAGGAAAAAATTCTGGGCTCTCCTACCAGCCTCTGTGGTGTGTAGGTAAGGGATGAGACAGCGGTGCTCGGACCTTAGGTGGAGTTCCTGTAGGGCTAGGTGTTGTCTGTTAAGGGTACCCAATCCAAAAGTAGTTTGTGCAGACCTCAAAGCAGCTGTGGAGTCAGGGTATTTCCTTCCCAGAGGGCCGTTGAGGGCAACAGGTGCTGCTAGTCTAGGGGAGGCCAGAACCAATTATGGAGATCTGGAGCTGGCCCCACCTGATTCCAGGTACCGGGTTGGTGCTGCTAACTTCCCACTCCCTTTGAAGCACCTCTAACCACCCAGAGAACTGGAACTTCACTGAGAGAGTACTAGGGTGGGGGTAAAAGTTAATATTTCACACCTTTCTCTCTGTCAAGAAGCAGTATGCCTCTGTGCCACCAACCTTCCTCTTACCTTCCCACTTGCCTGTGAATGTTCCAGATAGCTGCTCTGCACCTGGCTGGCTGACACAGATCACCTGTCTCTTCCCCCTCCCCGTGCCACACCTGTTCAGTTGCTTCTCCTAGTTAGGGCTAGTCCAGGACTGGCCAGCGCTGACTCTGTGGGTTTGGTGTAGGGCTACCCTGATACCAGAGTTGATGTGGCTAGTCCCCACTCCTTTGATGAACCTCTAAGTTGTGGCACTCACCTACCATCTACTGCCAGGATAGCCAGAGCTTTGCTGTGGGTGGGTGTGGGTGGGAGTAGGCCATACCTCTGGTCACCAGGAGAGTATGGGGAACAAGAAAAAATACACCCTTTTATCCTCCAGTCACCGGAATGCTTCTGCTATGCCACTATGCTGTCTTGTCTCCAAAGACACTTACCAAAGCTTAAGATGGCCATGCCACATCTGGTCAGCCAGTACAGGTCACCAATCTGTCTCTTTTTACCTCATCTGTTCCGCTTTCTCCTAGTAAGAATTCAGTCCACTCCTCTATCCCTTCACCTGAAACTCAGGGTTCCAGGACTATCATCTGCATCGGCTTCATTTGTTTTTCCTTATCTTTGTTGTAGAGGGTCTGTAGTGTTACTGCCTGGTTCACCATCTTGCTGCCTTCCCTATTTCCTGTCTTTCTGTTTAAACTTTTTTTTTTTTTAATATTTTATTGTGAAAAATATGATAGTTTACATGGGAGAACATTAATTTTCCATTCATTCTATCGTATATCGTTTCATTGCCATGGTTACAATCCCCTCCATGCATCATCAACCAACCAAAGG
>NW_006408636.1:7030585-7061282 GCF_000296735.1 Chrysochloris asiatica | reverse complement strand
TTGTTATTCTTCAAGGTAGCATAATATTCCATTGTGTGTATGTACCACAGTTTGTTTATCCATTCTTCAGTTGATGGGCACTTTGGCTGCCTCCATCTTTTTGCTGTTGTAAATAGTGCTGCTATGAACATTGGTGTGCATGTATCTTCTTGTGTTGTGGCTCGTTTTTCTTGTGGGTAGATGCCAAGTAGAGGAATTGTTGGATCATAAGGTATTTCTATTTTCAACCTTCTGAGGAAATGACATATTGCTTTGCAGAGTGTTTAAACCTTTTTTTGTGAGTTGATTGAAGGTTTACAGATAAGATCATCAGTTTTACTTTCAACAAATAATACACTTTATTTCATCTCAATGATTGCAGTCCCCTCATTGAACAACAGTTATCCTGTTTCCTTGCTGTGACTTCTATCTGCATTCTACCCACCTTCCCATCCCTTCTCACCTTTGTCCTTAGGTACATGTTTCCCCTTTGGTTTTGAATGATTGACCATTCCATCATTCACTGTGAGCATACCTTACTAGTGTTGTCGTCCCCCCACCCCCATATACCTATCTACATCTTGATTAAAAGTTCCTTTCCAGACCTGAAGAGTGGTCATGGGCCATAATCTCAGGTTCCTCCAGTATCTTTCTGACCAGTCTTTTTGTGTGTGATAATTTTGAGTTTGTTCCACACATTCTGCTGCTCTGTTCCTGGACTTTCTAATGTGTTCCCCTTCAGAGCAGTTGGTAGTGGTAGCTGGGCACCATCTAGTTCTTCTGGTCGCAGAGTCGTGGAGACTGATATTCACATGTTCCATTAGTCTTTTGGACTAATTGATTTCAAGCATCTTCAGTTCTCAACATTTTTCTGTCTTCTGCACATGGAGAGACCAATAGCCACCCCTTAGACAGCCGCTCAAGAGCTTTTAATATCCCATATGCTAAGTGGATGTAGAACATTGTCTCTGTGAACTATGTTATGCCAATTGACCATGGTGTCCCCTGAGACTATGGTCCTGAGCTCCCAGGCTCAGCTATTCATTGCATTAAGATGTTTGATAATATCTAAGAAGTTTTCATCGTTTTGCCTGCTGTATGCTTCATCTCATTCACTGTTGTGTTTGCAGGAAAGGTAAATATTCTTGTACCAATATCCAATTTCAAAGTTGTGTGTATCTGTGGGATATATATGTACATATGGTGGTTGGTGGTGGTTATGTGCCGTTGAATCGGTTCTGACTCATAGCTACCCTGTACAGGGTTTCCAAGGCAGTAAATCTTTACAGGAGCAGAAAGCTTCATCTTTCTCCCTTGGAACAGCTGTTAGTTTCAAACTGCTGACCTTGAAGTTAACAGCCCGATTCATAACCACTACGCTACCAGAGCTCTTTATATGTACATAGTAGCGTAGTGGTTACGAATATATGTTGTTGTTAAGTGCCATAGAGTTGGTTCCAACTTATAGAGACCCTGTATAGGGTTTCTTAGGAACACCTGGTGGGTTTGAACAGCCAACCTTGTGGTTCGCAGTCCAGTGCTGATCCTATGGTGCCACACCAGGACACACACACATTCTCTCTCTCTCTTTCTCTTTGTGTGTGTGTATATATATATATATATATATATTCTATTCTTCCTCCTATACTCATTCAGCATGTGTCTCTGTCCATGTATGTACTCATAGAACATTGTTCTAAGGTTGTATATATATCACTATTTACCTCTATCCCCTTTAGCTCATGCTTTTGTCTTCACTTATCTTCGTTATTCTTCTGCCACCCTCCCTCTTCTTATATATTGCCCTCCCCCTCCTTGAGTATAGCCCTCCCCAGCACCCAAGTTAACATGTGCCTACTAGCCAGTGAATTATTCTCCCCGCCCTGCCACCCCTGGTAACCATCAAAGAATGTTTCTTTTAGTCTGGAGACCTTTTCTTAAGCTTTTACAATAATGGTCTCTTACAATATTTGTCCTTTTGTGATTTACTATTTTCACTAATCATAATGTCCTCCAGGTTCTTCAAGTTTTGCAGATTCATCATTATTCTTCAACATTGCATAATATACCCATTGCGTGTATATACCAAAGTTTGTTTATCCATTCTTCCATGGTTGGGTACTTAGGCTGTCTCCATCTTCTTGCTATTGTGAATAGTGCTGTTACGAACATCAGTATGCTTATATCTACTCGTGTCCTGGCTCACGTTTCTTGTGGATCTATATCAAGTAGAGAGATTGCTGGGTCATAAGGTATTTCTATTTCCAACTTTCTGAGGAGTCACCATACCATTCTCCAGAGTGGTTGAACCATTTCACAGTTCCACCAACAATGTAGGAGGTTTCTCCAGACCCTCGCTAGCATTTGCTGTTCTCTGTTTTTTCGAGCTTTGCTGCCAATGTTGGTGTGAGATGATATTTCATTATTGTTTTGATTTGTCTCTCTCTAATGGCCACCTTGTTGTTGTTGTTAATGTGCCGTGGAGTCGGTTCCAACTCATAGTGACCCTGTACAGGGTTTCCAAGGCTGTAAATCTTTACAGGAGCAGAAAGCCTCATCTTTCTCCCGCAGAACAGCTGGTAGTTTCAAACTGCTGACCTTGTGGTTCGCTACCAGAGCTCCATAATGTCCACCTTAGAAACTCTTTATAGGGTCACTATGAGTCGAAATAGACTCGAAGTCACTTAACAACAACAGTGATGACTAATGGGAGTCCTAGTGTAGTGCTGGACTATAAACATTGGCTCACAGGATTGGTTTGAGCCACAAGGTCGGCGGTTCAAACCTACCAGTCATTCCTCAAAAGCCCTATACAGGATCGCTATGAGTCGGAAACAACTCAACAGTACTTAACAACAATGGCTTATGATCATGAACATATCTTTATATATTTGTTGGCTGCCTGAAGATATTTCTTGGTGAAGTGTTTGTTCATGTCCTATGTGCATTTTTTTTTTTTTTAATTTAAGGTTTTTATTGTGGATTGAGTGAAAGTTTACAGGGCACATCATCAGTTTCACATTCAACCATTCATATAACTTGTTTCATTACATTGATTATAATCCCCTCCATATACCATCAGTTAACAGTGTTTCTCTCTATCCTCTTTAGCTTTTTTTTTTTTTTTTTTTGGTGGGTGGGGGGAACTTTGCCTTTTTGGAGTTTACAGTCTCGGCTTCTAGGTAAGGTTTTTACATTTATCTGTGGATATCCAGGGCTCATGTATGAGATTACTAGCAAGCATACTGAATAATCAGATGAGGTCCAGTTTGCTATGTCTGCTAGGTGACCAAGGTCTGATCCTCAGAGCCTATGGTTTGGACGGTCTACAACGCTTGGGCCGACAGGGCCTTGAACTCCTGACCAGGTCTGCACGGTCTGCCACAGATTCCCCCTTATTTATTATTTGTTTGAGGGACGCTGCCTGTCTTAGGCGGTCAGTGTGAATTCCTCAGTCTTACCTGTCATCAAAACTCATTGCAGCATGGCAATGGCTCTGTCTTAGGTTGCCGAGGTTCCACATGATCCTTACCCGTCTCTGGTCACACGTCCAGCATAAACAGCCGCCATCTGAAGAAGGCAGGGAGGGAGGAGACCGGGCGGGGACCCCACACACAAGACGTTGCCAGACCGAGCAGGACCACTATGCTGAGGTTCAATTAAGTTCATAGGGGTCTTATGTGCATTTTAAAATTGAATTGTTTGCCTTTTTCTTGTAGAGGTGTTGTAGTTTTTTATACGTTTTAGATATTAGTCCTTTGTCTGATATAATATGTTATTGAAAAAAAATTTTCCCCAGTGTGTGGGCTGCCTTTTTACTATTTTGGCAAAATCTTTTGATGCACTTAAGTTTCTAATTTTTAGGAAGTCCCAGTCATCTATTTTGTCTTTTACTGCCAGTGTGTTTTTTGTTAATGTTTAATAGTTTATGTATGCCATGCATTAGAGCCCCTAAGTTTGTCCCTAGTTTTTCACTAATGCTCTTTATAGGTTTTACATTTAGGTATTTAATCCATGTTGAGTTTGTTTTTGTATATAGTGAGAGGTATGGGTCTTGTTTCATTCTTCTGCAAATGGATTTCCAGTTTGGGCCAGCACCATTTGTTGAAGAGGCTCTTACCCATTTAATGTATTTTGGCCCTTCATCATAGATCTGTTGACTTTATGTGGGTGGATTTACTTGTGAGTTCTCAATTCTGTTCCATTGATCTATGAATCTTTCATTATACCAGTACTCGGCTCTTTTGACCACTGTGGCTGTGTGATATCAGGCAGTGAGAGGCCTCCACGTTTGTTGTTCTTTTTAAGCAGTGTTTTGCTTATCTGAGGTCTCTTTCCTTTCCATATAAAGTTCATGATCTTTTTTTTTTAAGTTCTTATTGTGAATTGAGTGATAGTTTAGGGAGAACATCGGTTTTACACTCATTGTTTCATTGTAATGATTACAGTCTCCTCCGTGCATCATCATTCAACAGTATTAGCTTCTATTCTCTCGTTCATTTGTTTTCTTTCAAGAAATTAGTGCTGGTTTATGCATATGACTTCAATATATTTACAACGATTCTTTTCTTATAAGAGATCTAAGTTTACAGATTCAGAAAATAAAATTTTACTCAGGCAGTCATGAATGAGTCCATAATAGAAGATAAATTACAATGAATATTTTCCATTGTTGAAATTGCTTTATGCATATTTCTAACTTTAATGATAGCAAACTGCACAACAGAATGCTCATTTTTGTTCCTATAGAGAGTCAAAAACCTTCAGGGTATAACAATAATTCAAGGAAAATTTGATTCACTCTCCTTATTATCTATGGAAGTAGATATTGCTTGACACCTTAATTGTGATGAAATCACTGAAGAATTTATAAGCTCCAAGAAAAGGAAGCAATATTTAAAAAAATATATTTTATTGTGAATTATGTGATAGTTTACATGGGAGAACATTAACTTCACATTCATCCTATCATATATCATTACATTGCCTTGGTTACAGTCCCCTCCATGCATCATCAATCAACCAAAGGGTACACCCTGCAAGCCTGCCCCCCTAGTCATCAGCTCACAGCCCCTCTCCCTCTCTGGGTCTAGAGTTCCCAGCCACTTCATCTTTCATCATCTCTGCCTCCATCTCTGGCATCACTGTTTCTCTGGGTAGGGTCCTGCACTCCGCTCTTCTCCCTTGATGGTCCCAGGGACCTTCACTCCTGGACTGCAAAGTCGACACTCCCTTCCTTTTGCTGCAAAATGTCTACCTTTACATTTCCAACCCTCACAGTCAGTCCTGATAGCAATTATTCACTATTATAGCACATGAGTGCTATCCCCATTTCCTTTCATCAGTCCCACCCAGACAGATTGGATACTACTCAGTGGAGAGTCTACCTTCCTCCATGCCCTCTGGATCTAGGCTCCCTCTTGAAAGCTTGTAAGCCTTTGTAGACACACACCCCCTATTTTGGGTAGCCAATGTCCAAGTTGCCCATCCCTGTCTACCCTGTGTATCAGATTACTCCTTGTTTCCTCTTTTTTTCTTCTTCTAGTTGAACTCTGATCATCCAGCCATTGAAGCCAGGTCAAATGGGTATTATATGCAAGTGTGGGTATTCTTGTGCATATCCCCTCTCTTCTTACCAGCTGAACACTTCATTCTCCATCCTAGTCCTCTGTGGCTATGTCACTGACTCTGGGCCCAGGAGTCCCCAGGTCTTGCCATACTGCTGGCCAACCAGGTCTCCACCCAGGTTTACAGGAGTCTATTGAATGTGGTTGGACTTCCCTCTCTTTTTTTTGGAGGGATGTACCCAAAAACACTCAGGAATATGTAATCATTTAAACAGCCAAAGGGCACATTCTGCAAATCTGCCTCCTGGCCACCAGCACACAGCTTTTCTCTTTCCATGCATCTAGAGTCCTCAGCTACTCCATATCCTCATCTTTGCCTCCATCTCTGGTGCTGTTGCTTCTCTGGATGGGGTCCCACATTCCATTCGTGCTCTTCTCCCTTGATGGTCCCAGGGTCATCTGTTCCTGGACTGTAAGATTAACTACTCCCCCCTTTTTGTTACAAAACTTCTACCTTTACAGTTGTGGCAGTCGCAATTAGTCATGATAACAATTAATTTTGAATCATAAGAATCTTATCTCCATCTCCTTTCACCAGACCTGTCTAGACAAGATGAAAACTATTGAGTGGGGATTCTACCTTCCCTCGCACACTCTGAAACCAAACATGATCATTTTTTCCATTTCTTTAAAGAATGATGTTGAAATACGGATTAGGATTATGTTATATCTATAGATTGTTACATTATATATCTATATATAATTTACGTTATATCTATGTTGTTGTTAAATGCCATTCAGTTGGTTTTGACCCATAGCGACCCTGTTCAGGGTTTCTGAGGAGCAGCTGGTGAGCTTGAACCGCCAACTTTGCAGTTCAAATGGCTTTGCATTCTGGTGCAGTAATTCACAGCACCACACCTTACGTTATATCTATAGATTACAATATATCTATAGACTTTGTCTCTCATACTTCAGACATATTATCAGGATGGACCAGTTTCTGAAGAAGGACATCATGCTTGATAAAGTGGAGGGTCAGCAAAAAAGAGGGATACCTTTTGTAAGATGGATTTGCACAGCAGCAATAGCAGTGGGCTCAAGAATAGCAATGATTGTGAGGTTTGTACAGGACCGGACTGTGTTCGTTCTGTTATGCACAGGCTTGCTATGAGTTGGAACTCACTCAGCAGAATCTAACAACAACAACAGTAGTATTCAAGATCCTATTTTGGCTCTTGTGGACTTGTTTTAATTTTCTTCAACTTTAGCCCAAACTTGCATAAGAGCAATTGATAATCTGTTCCACAGTTGGCTTTTGACCTTGTTTTGGCTGATGATATTGAGCTTCTCCATCGACTCTTCCCTACAGATGTAGTCAATTGGATTCTTGTGTATTCTATTACATTCACTATCAAAAAGAACATTTTAAGATCTATCTTGAGGCACAGTGTTGCATTCCATCTAGTTAGGTCCACATGTATATTTTAAAAGGTATTAGCAATGACTAAGTTGTTGGCCTTAGAAAATTCTGTCATGCAATCTCTATCATTGTTTCTATCACCAAGGCCATATTTTCTAGCTACTGATCCTCATTGTTTCCAGCTTTAGCGTTTCAATCACCAGTAATTATCATGTTTGATTAATTTCACGCTCAAGAAGAATTCTTCAGTTTCATCAACATTGACTTTAGTGGTTGCTGTGTAAATTTGAATAATAGCGGTATTAACTGATTTTCCTTGTTAGGTGTGTGGATATTATCCTATCACAGATAGCATTGTGCTTCAAGATAGAGCTTGAAGTGCTCTTTTTGTTGATGAATTCAATGCCATTTTGCTTCAATTTGTCATTCTGGGAATAGTAAATCGTATGATTATCTGATTTAAAATGACCATTTCAACTTCTTAATGCTTAGAATATTGGTTTTTATGCATTTTATTTCATTTTTGAAAACTTCCAATTTTCCTAGGTTTATACTTTGTACACTCCACATTCTGATTATTAATGTATGTTTGCACCTGTTTCTTCTCATTTTGAGTTTGCTCTATCACCAAATGAAGGTCCCAAAGTTTTGCTCCATTCATGTCATTAAGGTCAACTCTACTTTGAGCTTTTTCTCAGTTGTATTTTGAGTACCACCCAATGTGAAGGGCTCATCTTCTGGCACTATATCGGTAACATTCTGCTGGTATTCATAAATTTTCAGTGACTATTCATTCAGAAACCTCTTCTTCCTAGTCTGTCTTATTCTAGAAGCTCTGCTGAAATGTGTTCATCATGGTGACCCTGCTGGTATTTAAAATACTGGTGGCATAGCTTCCAGAATCACACAAGCCACCACAATAAGATAGAGATGTGGTTATCATTTGCATATGTTGTTGTTGTTGTTGTTGTTATGAAATTCAGGCTAATGATATGTGAGGGGAAGTGTGTTGGAAAATTCTGGGAAAGGTTTTCTGAGTGATAAAAATATACAGGAAAAGATGCCTTCCTCTCTTATCAGTGAATATTGCTGTGTTTGAATACATTGTTTGAACTACAACAGCCACTTAATGACCTCTGAGAGTGTCTAAATAACATGCTGATGAGATCAGAGATATGAAAAGAAGCAAGATTTTTTTTTTATGACATTGTTAAACTGCTGAGTTAATCAATCCAGAGCGGCCCACTCATGGACTTATATGCAAGATAATAAATTTCCTCATTTTAAATTCATCTGAGTTGCAATTTTCTGTAATTTCAACTGAAAACATAGCAACAGATTCAAGTGGTGGTGGTGGTGGGACAGATGGAAAAGGTGATAGATCAAATGGTAAAAACAAAGACTTCCCGTGTATTTCAGGTGCTATGCAAAATAGTATTGGTCTCTTCCCTAAATTTGTTTACAGCTTCAGTGGAGATAAAGAACAGACATAATTTAGAAAGACAAAAAGGGCACTCTATAGAGAAGGTGTAGGACCAAAGAGAAGAATCCATTTTGTATATAAGCTTTAGCACGTCCTCTAGCTCCAAGAAAATGATATATGTATAAATAGCCAAGCAGCTCAAGGCCAGATGCCAGATGTTTTACTTTGCCCTAGCCTAAGAACAAAGACCACCAGCCCTGACCAATTAAACTGTAACATCTCATAGTTTGCCAGTTGTTAACCAATCCAAAAATTGTAAATCTGAGAAACCTGAGCTTGTTTGAAAACTCTATAAAAACCCCCGCAGACAAAGGGTTCGGGGCTCTATCCCTAATCCACTGCGTCGGATGCAGGTGGAGTCTAAGCCCGAGCTTGAATAAACAACCCTTGTGTACTTGCATCGGTGTGGGCTCCTTAGTGGTCTTTGGGGACCCCGAATTCTGGGCATAACAAAGGCACATGAATAAGGTCAACCTGAGCACAATTTTGTGAAGCCACTCACTTTCTTATGATTTTCTTAGTATGTTTGTATTATTCAGAGTGTCAAATTACTGCTCCCTTCCATCAAGACTGAGTGACTGACTACTTGTTCTACCCCATTGTGCTCCTTACTCTCAGTAGGTGACTTCTTTTTTCACTCCATGAAGAAAATCCAGACAATTGAGATGAAGTACCTCAACCTCCCTCATCTCCAAAAATCCATATTTTATTTGTAATGATGATTATGATAACTACCAGATAATATGCTGCAATATGCAAATCATTATGAGTTGGTACTACCGACTCCATGGCACCTAACAACAATAACAACATGCAAATCATCACAGTACAGACTAACAGATTTCCAGGTATACCAGCCTACTTGGCAATATGCTAAGTTTCTTTGTATGCCTTAACTCATTTTCTCCTCACAATAAGCTAGGTGCTAAAAGGAGCTCGGTAGCATAGTGGTTACAAGTCAGGCTGCTAACCTCAATGTCAGCAGTTCAAAACTACCAACTGTTCCATGGATGAAAGATAAGGCTTTCTGCTGACATAAAGATTTACAGCCTTGGAACCCCTATGCCAGGGTCGCTATGAGTCAGAACTGACTCCACGGCACACCACCATCAACCAGCACCACCAGTATCCTTATTTTACGTATAAGGAAATGGATGGAGGCTCAGTGAGACTAACCCACAGTCACATAGCTAATAGGTACTAGAGCCATAATTAAACTCCAAATCCTGTGGGGTTTTCCCCCCATTATATCACTTGGGTTTTTTCCCCAATCATATATCTCTCTTGTTTCCTCCCCTCCTTACTCAAAGAAAGATATTAGAAGTCATATCTTTCCACCCATTTCCTTCTCTAGGCCCCAAGGAAACAGTAAACATTGCAAAGCAACTGTCAGTAAAATATTTATGAGTCATAGATGTGAGGGGCCTGGAGAGAGAGGACTGTAAAGGACTGGAGTTGCAGAGAAATAGGAAGACATCAGCAACAACAGTACATTTTATTTATCTCTGTCAGGAGAAAGAGATAATAAACTTTTCCTAACATATTGAAGTTTGATGTGTCAATGAGATAGCCAATATGTCCTACAGAAGACAGAATATAAGGTGCTTAGATCATAGATGTGGGAACCATGTATTTCAGAAAACTATAACTTAGTCATTAATTCAGTCAACATACATTTATTGAACGCTTACTATATGAAAGGTACCTGCTTTCTTAACTCTGAATTACAAGTAGTTTTTTTGTTAAGAGGCTGCATTGTTTTTTTTAACTCTGTAACATTTGCTTATCATAATGATATCTGCAGGCTGTGGGAAAGATGGTTAAAACCAGATGCATGTCCTCAAGGAGCTCTGTATCTGGTGTGAGGGTAGAAGGATTGAGAGAAGAGCAAAAAAACAAATGAAGATAATTCTAGGCAGTGTGTGGTATATGTCATAATCTCAATAAAATAAAATGGAATATAAGAACATATGGGAGAGAGATTTTTTATCAGGATGTATGCTGGAATCTCATTGGTTATTAGAATTATTAATAAAGTCTAATGAGGCTTTCTGCTTCTATGAAGGTTTAAAGCCATGGAAACCCTATACAGAGTTGCTATGAGTTGGAACTGACTCAACGGCAGTTAACAATAACAAGTGGTAGTTGGAGTGTCGTGCTGTTGGATAAGCACTGGACTGTTAACTGCAAGGTCTGCTGTTCAGATTCATCAGCTACTCCTTGGAAACCCTATACAGGGTTGCGATGAGTCGGAACTGACTCAACAACACTTAACAACAAAGCAAGTAGTAGTTGAGACCATGAGTGTGAATTTCTTGGAAAGGGGGAGCAAGAAAGAGAAGATGGAGAAAATGCAGATGCTATGAAAAGAAAAGGGAGGAGAAAAGAGGGATAAGATTTGGGAGAAGGAAAGCAAAAAGGAGCCAGGGAAGAAATCAGAGGAAACAGCCAGAGGGATAGGAGAACCACAGAATTGTCTAGGGTAGTGCTTTTCCTCCTTGGGTGACCAAGCCTCAAATTATATTAAGTTTTCTTCTTAGGAAGTCAAACTCATCCCTGGGCGCAAAGAAATAATTCTTAAAATATAGATTTGTAGCAATTTATGGTTTACAGAATGGTTTTACAGCTATTAAACCAATTCAATGTTCAGGGCAACTCTAAAATATTTGTTTCCTATAATTTAGGAAACTAAGGAGTCCTGGTATGGCACTGTGGCATAATGCACTGGACCACAAAGTTGGTTTAAACTGCAAGGTCAGCAGTTCAAACTCACCAGCCGTTCCTTGGAAACCCTATACAGAGTAGCTATGAGTTGGAAACGACTCAAGGGCACTTAACAACAACAAGTTACAAAGAGATGTCTAGCATCACAGGACTAGTAAGTGAAATAACAACAGTTTGAACTCAAGTTCATCTGATTCTAAATCCTGGGTCTTTTATGCAACATTACTGTAGTCATCTGTCCAGGACCTACATTTATGCCCCAACTATGGTGAGACTGGTAGCGTAGCGGCTACGAATCGGGCTGCGAACCTTAAGGTCAGCGTTTTGAAACTACCAGCTGCTCTGTGGGAGAAAGATGAGGCTTTCTACTCCCGTAAAGATTTACACCCTCGGAAACCCTGTACAGGGTCGCTATGGGTCGGAACCGACTCGACGGCACTTAACAACAACAACAACATGGTGAGACTACTTCTATGGCACTGTAGGATCAGCACTAGACTTTGAACCATAAGGTCAGCAGTTCATTACTACCAGGTGCTCCTCAGAAACCCTATACAGGGTAACTATGAGTCGGAACCCACTAGACGGCACTTAACAACAACAGCATGGTGGTGCTGTAGGCTAGGCATTGGACTGCTAACCACAAGGTTCAAGCCCATCAGCTGCTCAATGGGAGAAAGATGAGGCTTTCTGCTCCCATAGAGATTTATAACCTTGGAAACACTATACAGCGTTGCTGTGAGTTGGAATCAACTTGATGGCAATGGGATGGGTTTATTCTGGGCGGAAGGAGCCCTGGTGGCACTACGAAATAAGCATTGGGCTGCTAAATAAAAGGTCAGTGGTTCAAACCAGTTGCTCCTCGTGAGAAAGATGAGGTTGTCTGCTCCTGTAAAGATTAACAGTCTTGGAAGATCCCGAGACTATGGTCCTGGACCACTCTCCAAGGTCTGGAACAGAACTCAGTTTTCAGCCAAGCAGTAAATAGGTACATAGGGAGACAACACTAATAAGGTATGCTCACCATGGAATGGTCAACCATTCAGAATCAAAAGGGCAGCATTTACGTAAGGACAAAGTTCAGAAGGGTTGGTGTGATGGGTGGTGTGCAGTGGACTCAGTTCCGACTCATAGCGACCCTGTACAGGGTTTCCGAGGCTGTAAATCTTTACGGGAGCAGAAAGCCTCATCTTTCTTCTGCAGAACTGCTGGTAGTTTCGAACTGCTGACCGTGAAATTAGCAGCCTGACCCATAACCACTACGTTACTAGAACTCCTTGAAGGGTTGGGAAAGAAGGTGGAATGGAAATAACCACAGGGAGGAAGTGGGATAACTTGTTGCATGGAGGGAATTGCAATCATTAAGATGAGCCAAAGTATATGATTTGTTGAATGTAAAATTGATTATCTTCTCTGTAAACCTTCACTTAAATCACAGTAAACATTTTTTAATCTAAAATAATGTCACTCTTATTTTTATTTCAGAAGATTTTGCATTAAAATGTTATTTATATACAAGTTTATGAAATCATTGTTTCTAGTTTTAGTGAATAAATAAGCAGTTTTCAAAATTCCGTTTTCATTTCTAATTGGTAAATCTCAATAACTGTAACCTACATGGGCAAGAGATCTTTGGGATCCTCAATTTTTTTTTTTTTTTAAGTTTTTGTGAATTATGTGATAGTTTACATGGGAAAACATTAGCTTTACATTCATCGTATCGTATATCATTGCATTGCCATGATTACAATGTCTGGCGCCACTGTTTCTCTGGGTAGGGTCCCGCACTCTGCTCTTCTCACTTGATGGTCCCAGGGACCTCCACTCCTGGACTGTAAAGTCAACCACTCCCATCCTTTTACATTTCCAACCCTCAAGTCAGTCCAGATAGCAATTATTCACTATGTACCACAAAAGTACTATCCCCATCTCCTTTCATCAGCCCTGCCAATTGGATACTGCTCAGTGGAGAGTCTACCTTCCTCCTCACCCTCTAGATCAAGGCTCCCTCTTTTTTTTTTTTTTTTAAATGTTCATGGAAAATTCCATTATCTTTTTTTGGGGGGGATGTTTTATTGTGAATTATGTGATAGTTTACATGGGAGAACATTAGCTTTACATTCATCCTATCGTATATCGTTTCATTGCCATAGTTACAATCCCCTCCATGCATCATCAACCAACCAAAGGGTACACCCTGCAAGCCTGGCCACCCCCCCCCTCCAGGTCATCAGCACACAGCCCCACTCTCTCTCTGGGCCTAGAAATCCCAGCCACCCCATCTCTCTACATCATCGTCTCTGCTTCCATCTCTGGAGTCACTCACTGTTTCTCTGGGTAGGGCCCCACACTCCGCTCTTCTCACTTGGTGGTCCCAGGGACCTCCACTCCTGGACTGCAAAGTCAATCACTCCCCTCCTTTTTGCTACAAAATGTCTACCTTTACATTTCCAACCCTCACAGTCAATCCTGATAACAATTACTCACTATTGTATCACAAGAGACCTATCCTCATCTCCTTTCATCAGCCTTGCCCAGATAGATTAGATACTACTCAGTGGAGAGTCTACCTTCCTCTACGCCCTCTGGATCTAGGCTCTGTCTTGAAAGCTTGTAAGCCAGTCACTTCTTGCCTTTGTAGCCCACCCCCTCACCATTTTGGGTAGCCTATGTCCAAGTTGCCCATCCTTATCTACTTTGTGTATGGAGGGGGTGGAAATGATACTCGTTGTAAAGATTTGTTCCCTCTTTTGAGTTACTGCATCCATAAGTGTAGGTCAGTGTCATAAAATTGTATCAGATTACTCTTATTTTTCATCTTCTTTATTCTTCTAGTCAAGTTCTGATCATCCAGTCATTGAAGGAGGTCAAGTGGGTATTATCTGCAAGTGTGGGTGTTCTTGTGCATATCCCTTCACTTCTTATCAGCTGGATGCTTCACTCTCCACTCTAGTCCTCTGTGGCTATGTCACTGTCTCTGGGCCCAGGAGTCCCCAGGTCTTGTCACACTGCTGGCCAACCAGGTCTCTACCCGAGTTCACAGGAGTCTGTTGAACATGGTCGGACTTAGCTCACAGCTTCATTGCTGTTTTTCCCTCACTTCCCCTTATCGGTGACCAGTATGGTCACCAGTCAGACCTCATGCCTGCTGGTGTATTCCACTTGAGTCTTTGAAGGGGGTTTGCCCTGAGGGGACCCGACCACTTGCCTTGATGTCTCCTGCTTGTTCTTGTAGTAGTCAGTTGGACTCCCGTTATTGTTTTTTATTTTTCCTGTCAGTCTTTCTTTCAAGAAGTATCTTCTGTTCCTCTAGCCACTCCAGGCTGGTCTGCTTGTCCTTTTAAGTGGAGATTTCCCACCTAGAAGATTCTGGATAGGGTTCAGGATTCCACCTATGGTCTTATGCAATGCAAAGGCTCCACAGGAAGCCTCCTACACTGGGCAAGTTGTAGCCCCATTAGGTATTCCAATCAGAATATAGGCAGAAGATGGGCTTACAAGCTTTCTATGGTGATATTTTTGGCTATTCCTTTCTCTCCCCTTCAAGGGTTTATTTTATAATGGTGTGCATTGGAAACCAAGATTCAAAAGACAGCCAAGCATCTTAACATTATTTCCCCCTTTTGCCCATTCCAACCATGCCTCAATCCCTGTATCCCAGAGCCCTATTGTTCCAAGGTTGTGCATACATCATTATTTACCTCTGTCCCACTTAGCCCATGCAAACCTGCCTAACTGTTCTCCCATCCACTTTGTTCTTTCATTCCCATCCCCCTTTTTGTCTACTGCTCCCCCAGCACCCAAACTATCCTGTGTCTATTCCCTACCCTGTGCTCCACCTTCCCCTCACCCCACCCCCCACATCCCGTAATCAACAAGGATTCCCCCCCCCCCTTTTTTAGTATGGGTTCTTTTTCTTAGTCTTTTACAATATTGTTCCTATGCAGTATTTCTCCTTTTGTGACTAATTTCACTCAACACAGTGTCCTCAATGTTGGTTCATCCATGTTATTTGGTGATTTACAGCTTCCTTGTTGTTTTTCAAGGTAGCATAATATTCCATTGTATGTATGTACCACAGTTTGTTTATTCATTCTTCAATTGATGAGCACTTAGGCTGTCTCCATTTTTTTGCTGTTGTAAATAGTGCTGCTATGAACATTGCTGTGCATATATCTACTTATGTATGGCTCGTATTTCTTGTGGGTAAATACCAAGTAGAGGAATTGCTGGATCATAAGGTCTCAATAATTTTTAAAAGAATTAAAATCTCCAGAGACCAAAAAGTTTGAGAACCACTGTACTACACTACACTATAATGAAATACTAGTAGAAGTTAAAGATGGGTATAGTTGAAAGAAATGCATTGCATTTCTTCTTTGAATTACTTTTAATATCATTCCATTTTTTCCTGAGCAAATAAAAATAATTTGCCATACTCTTCACATCTTTTTTAAAAAAAAAAAAAGTAAAGTCTTGAAATCCTATATAGGATAGCTATCAGTCAAAATCAATTCAATGGCAGTGAGTTTGGTTTGGTATCCTGGGTGGAGGAGATCCTTGGGGAGTTCATAATGAATTTTAGTTTTCTTAAAGCATAGTGGTTCAAATCTACCTAGTATCACTGCAGAAGAAAGACTTCTGAAAAGATTGTTGTTGTTAACTGCAGTTGAGTCGGTTCCAACTCATAGCAACTCAGCAAAAAATAGGGTTTTCAAGCAGTGGCTGGTGAGTTTGAACCACTGACCTTGTGGTACAAACTGACCTTGCAGTTCAGTGCTTATTCTACAGTGCCAAGAAAATCTTTTGGAACAGTTCTACTCTGTAACATATGGAGTCATCATAAGTCAGAATTGACTTAATGGCAACAGAATCGTGGGTGGGTCAAACAGTTAAATACTATGAACCAGTAGGTTGGTGGTTTGAATCTACCCAGCGATGCCTTAAAAGAAAGGCCTTGTATATTGTTTTCCAAAGGTCACAGTCATGAAAACCCTATAGAGTGCCTATGACAACAACAAATTTTTGTGTGTTATTCTTGTTGTTGCTTTAATTTTTCTTTATCCAGTCATAGGGCTGAAATCTTCATGCTTCCCCTATCCAGGTTTCTGGTCCTTTTAAGAAATTTAGCTCGAGATTCTAGAGACTCCCTTTGAGGCCTGTCTCCTCCTCACTCAACTGAGCAACATTCTCAATGCCTGAGGATCAGGTTCACAGTCGCACTCAGAGCATATCCTGCTCTAGCCTCCTCACCCTTCCTGTGAGTAAGACATCCTTACTGAACTGTAGCTCCAAAAGTCCCAGACCCAGATCGCCTGACCTTTCAGTGTTTTCTGGCACTAGGCTTGGACTTTGTATTCAGACTGGGGTCTCTGGGAGTGCTAGAGAGAGATATAGGTGGTGTCTAGGAAAAGGGTGAGATTGTAAGTGAAGCCTATTGACTAGCATCATTAAGGAGGAGTAAATGGCTTCCATAAAACCTTCTCTTAGAGAAATCAAATAGATTTCAAGAAAAAAATTTTAAATAACAATAAACCTAACTGTAACCCTAAAAACTAGATGAAACGTTACTCCTAACCCTAGCCCAACCCTTACCTTTAACACTAACCCTAGTCCTAACCATAACGTTAACAATAAATGAAGTCCTAGGCGTAGCCTAGATCTACCCATAGTCCCAACCCTAACCCTTACTCTCCAATAAATAAATTAATTAAATTAAGTAAAAACAAACATCTCCTCTTACATGTTGTCATAGATTGAATTGTGTTACCTTTCCTCACCAAAATAATATGTGTCAACTTGACTGGGCCATGAATCTCAGTGGCTTGGCACTTATGTAATGATGAAATGTGATAGTTATGTAATAATGTAATACTGCCCCCCCCCCGTGTTATCTAATGTGATCATCCCTGATCTTATGTAATTATCCCACGCATTATAAATCCTTGCTTCTATGATGTTAATGAGGCCAGGTGCAATCTACAGAATTATATTGGATCTTGAGTCAATCTTTTTTGAGATATAAAAAAGAGATTAAACAAGCAAGCATAGCTCAGAGGGATCTACAACTACTGAGAAAGAAGAACCAGGAGTGGAGTTTTTCCTTTGAACCCAGGGTCCCTACACTATGAAGCGCCTAGATCCAGGGGAAAACTGATGCCAAGATGCATGGAGATCTCTAAGGAATGCTGGGCCTGTTCAGTGCTTATCCTACAATGCCATACCAGGACTCCAGATAGGCCTACAGATGCTGAAAGGAGACAAGGACCCTTCTCCAGAGTTGACAGAGAAAACCTTCCCCTAGAGCCAGCACTCTGAATTTGGACTTCTAGCCTCCTAAGCCATGAGAGAATAAATTTCTATTTGTTAAAGGCATCCACTTGTGGTATTTCGGTTAGAGAACTAAGAGGAGTCCTGGTGTGGCACTGTGGGCTAATGTGTCAGACTGCAAAGTTGTTTGAACTGCAACATCAGTGGTTCAAGCTCACCAGCTGCTCCTTGGAAACCCTATACAGGGTCGCTATGGGTCAGAATCGACTCAACAGCACTTAACAACAACACAGAACTAAGACAGTGTCAATGGTCACACCACATTGTAAAAATAAAAATAAGAAAACAAAAGATATTCCAATGCCTCTCTTTCCTTAGAGTTACGTTTCTTTCTAATACAGAATTTAATCCCAAAAAGAATTATGAAGGTAAAATTATTAACAAAAAATGACATTCAGCAGTTTTTAAATCTGAATATTGCTTCCTATAGTGCGAGAATAAATTTATTTGTTAAAAGCATCCACTTGTGGTATTTCTGTTATAGCAGCAGCACTAGATAACTAAGACACATGTGTTAAAAAAAAAGAAAGAAAGAAATCAGTTGCTGTCAATTCTGACTCATGACAACCCTTTTTATTGAACTCCATGGGATTGTCAATTTTGGAAGTAGATTGCTAGGCCATTCTTATGAGACACCTCTTGGTGAATTTGAACTGCCAACCTTTTATTTAGTAGTTAAGTGCTTAACTGTTTGTGCAACCCAGTGACTTCTAATGTGTAGTAAAAACCCAAAATCAAATCCTTTATAGTTGAGTCAATTCTGACACATGGCTACCTCATGTGTGTTAGTCGAACTACTCCATAGGGTTCCCTTGGCTGTAATCTTTACAATGCAGATCATTGTGCCTTTTTCCCGCAGTATTGCTAGATGAGTTCAAATCGCTAACCTTTTGGTTATTTGTTGAGCACAAATACTTTGTATTATCCAGGGGCCTTCACATTTGTAATAGACATCTCAATATCTACAGGCTGAAAGACTAACTCCTGATCTTTCCCCAAACCTGATCTTCTCACAGCCTTCCCCATCTCTGTCAATGGAAACTCCATTCTTCCAGTTTCTCAGGTGTTTATGGGAGAATGCTGGCTGCACCCACAAAGCCTGCCAGCTGCTCTGCAAAAGAAAAATGAGGCTTTCTGCTCCCATGAAAATTTAAAGTCTCAGAAACACTATACAGGATCACTATGAGCCAGAACAAACTCAATGGCGCTTAACAACAACAAGAACAAAGAGTTTATACAATAGCTTACAAGGATTTCCATGATCTGGTCCCTGCCAAACTCTCTGACTTCATCTTCAACATTTTCCTGCCTTCACAGCCACCTGGTATTCATTCAAAAGTCACCCTATTTAAAAGAGCAACCCTCTCCATTCTTTTCTTCTTTCCTCTATATTCCCCCTCCCTCCTTGATTTTTCTCAATAATGATCACAATCTGTATAGTTTACTTTTTAATTTTGTTTGTGTCCCCACCCCTTCTAGTATGTAAGCACCATTAGAGTAAGAGCGTTGGCTGATGTTCAACCATTTCAAAAGGTAGCATATGACCAAGAGCCAATGATACTGAAGGAGGAAGTTCAAGGTGCATTGGAGGCATTGACAAAGAACAAGGCACCAGGTAAAAATTGAAATCTTTCAAGAAAGTGAGACGGCACGGGAAGCACTCATTCATCTATGTCAAGAAATTTGAAAGACAGCTATCTGGCCAACTGATTGGAAGAGATCCATATCTGTGCCCATTCCAAAGAGAGGTGACCCAACAGAATGCGGCAATCATCGGACAATATATTTGCTATCCCATGCTAGTAAAGTTTTACTAAAGGTAATACAGAAACGGCTGCAAGCATACATTGACAGAGAACTTCCAGAGATTCAAGCTGGATTCAGAAGAGGACGTGGAACGAGGGATATCATTGCTGATGTCCAATGGATCTTGGCTAAAAGCAGAGAATACCAGAAAGATGTTTACATGTGCTTTATTGACTACACAAAAGCTTTTGATTGTGTGGATCATGACAACAGTGTGAAGTATGAGTATTCCAGAACACTTAATTGTGCTCATGAGGAACCTGCACCTGGACCAAGAGACAGTTAGTTGTTCAAACAGAACATGTGATGTTCTAAATGGTTTAAAATTAAGAAAGGTATGCGACAAGGTTGTATTCTTTCACCATACTTATTCAACCTGTATACTGAGCAAATAATCCAAGAAGCTGCATTATATGAATAAAAATGTGGCATCAGGATTGGAGGAAGACTCATTAACAACCTGCGATATGCAGATGACACAACCTTGCTTGCTGAAAGTGAAGAAGACTTAAAATACTTACTGATAAAGATCAAAGACCACAGCCTTCACTATGGATTACATCTCAATGTAAAGAAAACAAAAATCCTCACCACTGAACCAATAAACAACATTCTCATCAATGGAGAAAAGTTTGAAGTTGTCAAGGACTTCAGTCTTCTTGGATCAACCATCAACACACATGGAAGCAGCAGTCAAGAAACCAAACGATGTATTGCATTAGGCAAATATGCTGCACAAGTGTTGAAGAGCAAGGATGTCAGCTTGAGGACTATGGTACGCCTGACCCAAGCCATGGTATTTTCAATAACCTCATATGCAGCTGAAAGCTGGACAGTGAATAAGGAAGACTGTAGAAGAATTGATGCTTTTGAGTTATGGTGTTGGAGGAGAATATTGAAAGTACCACGGGCTGCCAAAAGAACAAACAGGTCTTTGTTGGTAGAAGTGCAGCCAGAGTGTTCCTTGGAGGCCAGGATAGCCAAACTTCATCTCTCATACTTCAGATATATTGTCAGGAGGGACCAGTCACTGGAGAAGGATATCATGTTTGGTAAGGTGGAGGGTCAGAGAAAAAGAGGAAGACCCCCAATGAGATGGGTTGGCAAAGTGGCAGCATCAGTGGGCTTAAGCATGGCAACAATTATGAGGTTGTCTCAGGACCGGACAGTGTTTCGTTCTGTTGTGTGTAGGGTCGCTATGAGTCGGTACTGACTTGATGGCACCTAATAACAACAACCACTGGCTAGACTGGAACCAAGCACAAAGTAAACTGTCCATGAACATTTATGGATCCTTTTCTGGATCATGACCAAATGGCTTAGATAGGCAATTAAACATAGAAATTAAGTACATGGATGCTACAGCCTGGGTTCAAACACCATACTAGAGCCTGCCTGAGTTCAAATTTAGACTCCAGTAACTAGCAGCAGAGACTTGTGGTGTGTTCTGTAGGATCAGCACTGGACTCCAAACTACAAGGTCAGCATTTCAAACCCAGTTGCTCCTTAGAAATCCTATACAAGGTTGCTATGAGTAAACTAGACGGCACACGACAGCAAACAACAATTAGCAACAGACTTAAACTTTTTAACAACAATTTTTAAAATCAAGGATTAGGACAGGAAAAAAAAAAAAAAGACAAACTCTGTGGGCCTTGGTTTTCATATCAGTGAAGTAGGACAATAGCAATACCTATTTCATAGAGTGTCTATGGGGCCATTAATAAGTATATTGTTGGTTGTTGTTGTTAATGTGCCATCGAGGACCCTGCATAGGGTTTCCAACCTTGCAGTTCAAACCAACCTTGTGGTCCAATGTTTATCGTATAGCACCACATCAGGACTCCATATGGCACTTAGCAAATGCTGCATAAGCATTTGTTACAATTGATATATATTCATATGTAGTTAATATTTGTATCAATAGTTTGTTGTTGTTGTTAAGTGCTATAGAGTCAGAATCTGACCCATAGAAACCCTCTATAGGGTTTCCAAGGAGCACCTGGTAAACTTGAACCATTGGCCTTCTGGTTCAAGCATACTGTGCAGTCCAGCTCATTAACCAACAGCGCCACACCAGAAGTCCAATAGTTTAGATTTACTAAATTATTTTCCCAAAATCTTGCACTTGCCTATGTTAAAATTAATTTACCATGTTTCTGCTCACTTACATAGACTTGTATGATCTTCATGTAATTTTAGTTAGTGCCATTGGTCTGGCTCCTCATGCAACTTAAACATTTGCTGTGTATTCTCTCTTGCACTCACTTATAAAACTGTTAAATCTAGTTGGGCCCCCAGGTTCCTAATCTGTACAATGAGTGGGTTGGACTAGATAATATCTAAAGGCCTTTCCAGCTCTGACAATCTCTCAGAGCTGGGAGGAGGAACAGACCCCACCCTGAGCTCCACGCCCTTGGATATGCCTTCTGGCTGCCAAAGGGAAGGGTGACAGAGTCAGCTGGACTCAGCTTGAAGTGGACCAGGTAGGAGATGTGTCAGAGTTCTTGGGCAAGGGTTGCAGTGTAAGTCTGGGCTATAGACAGTTGGGGAAGGCATTAGAGGTAAATATAGTATGGAGAGGTGAAGATAACTTATGGAAAGACACCCCTTTTCACAAGGACAGAGCTGTTGCAAGGAGTTAGGAGACGATGTAAGTCTGGGCATCTTCCCAGTTTGGGTGACTTTAATAGGCTTCCATCTCCTTTGGCTAGCCAGGCTCTGAAGGACTGAGTCAGCTGCAGTATGGCAACAACCCAAACCACTGAGTGCCTTCTTGAGTTCCCAAACTGGCAGAGCCCACCATTACCTGGGTTGGCTCAAGGGAATTCAGGTAGAAACCAGGCTGGTCCGGGTTGCACTTGAATGCATTGTTGTTAGCCTTCTCTAATACTTCAAGCACTGTTCTCTGCTCCTTTACCCCTAGTCAAGGCTGTGGGACCAGGAAAATTAAGCCACTCTCACTTCTGTCTTTTTCACTTCTAGAGGAGCCATGACCAGTACACAGTCCTTGCTGCTCAAATCCCTTGTCTCCAGCCCAGATCCAGACAGCAATGAGGTGGAGCTGGACTGCTGGTTTGATGAGGAGTTCAAGTACATCCTGCTTCCTGTGAGCTATGCAGTTGTGTTTGTACTGGGCCTGGGCCTCAATGCCCCAACCCTCTGGCTCTTCCTCTTTCGCCTTCGACCCTGGGATGCAACAGCAACCTACATGTTCCACTTGGCTTTGTCAGACACCTTATATGTGCTGTCACTGCCCACCCTCATCTATTACTACGCAGCCCGCAACCACTGGCCTTTTGGCACTGGACTCTGCAAGTTTGTACGTTTTCTCTTTTATTGGAACCTCTACTGCAGTGTCCTTTTCCTCACCTGCATCAGCGTGCACCGGTACCTGGGTATTTGCCACCCATTGCGGGCACTGCGCTGGGGCCGCCCACGCTTTGCAGGCCTTCTCTGCCTGGCAGTTTGGTTGGTTGTAGCTGGTTGCCTCGTGCCCAACCTGTTCTTTGTCACAACCAGCACCAAGGGGGCCACCATCCTGTGCCATGACACCACTCGGCCTGAGGAGTTTGATCATTATGTGCACTTCAGCTCAGCAATCATGGGGCTACTCTTTGGCGTGCCCTGCTTGATCACTCTAGTCTGCTATGGACTCATGGCTCGGCGCCTGTTTCGGCCCCTACCAGGGGCAGCCCAATCATCTTCTCGTCTCCGTTCTCTCCGCACCATTGCTGTGGTGCTGACTGTCTTTGCTCTCTGCTTCGTACCTTTTCACATCACCCGAACCATTTATTACATGGCAAGGCTGCTGGAAGCTGACTGCCAGGTGCTGAACATTGTCAATGTGGTCTACAAAGTGACTCGGCCCTTGGCCAGTGCCAACAGCTGCCTGGATCCTGTGCTCTATCTGCTTACTGGGGACAAATATCGACGTCAGCTCCAGCAGCTCTGTAGTAGTAAAGGGCCCCAACCTCCTACAGCTACCTCGTCACTGGCACTTGTATCCATGCAAGAGGAGAGCAGTTGTAGGTGGGGAGCAAAACCTCAGGACAGCATCTGCTATACCTCTGGGGCAGAAAGATTGTAACACTGGAAAGCAGGAAGTGAGAGGAGGGCAGAGGTGGGGGAATCTAATAGGGATACCTGCTAAGGCTGCTTCCTCCTGTTTTCCAGGCTCTAGAGAAAAATATAAGACTTAGGGGGAGGTAGGGAAATCATGTGTGACACCTGTCTTTCTGAAGCTCTTCAATTACCTCCTCCTTTCTAGCCAAAGGCAGTAGCAGTCACCTGCTCAATCCTACTTCATTTTCTTTGTTTCTGTCCCCTTCCTAGGCCATTAGTCCTGTTTCTTGATGCTAAAAGGCTTCCCAGAATTTGCTTCAGTAATCCTTCTCCATTTCTTTTTCCCTCACATCCTTGTATAGAATGCATTTTATCCAGCCAGATCAGGGCATTCAACTGGAGGGGTGGAGAAGGTGGAACAGTCTCCAGATTGAGCTGATTTAGCTGATGATGATAGCCAGAATCATTAAGTGAGGGCACCCACATATCACAGATGCCAAGGATGTGACAAATGTAGCAGCCACACCCATTTCCTGGTTCCCCCTTAATGACAGGATATTCTTGTCTACTGAAGGGTGAACCTGCATGCCAGAGTCCCCACAGACAACTGGAAGTATGGTACTAATGAACTGGAGCCCTGAGCTCTGAGCCCTGAGCCCTGGGTTGGAGACCCCAGGGAGCCTCAAGGGGCAGAGTCCAAGCTGATAATGGCCTTTGGAACAGGAATAGTATTGTGCCGCCTTTATGATGTTTGCTGAGAGCATATTTTACAGTTCTCTTGTGCTCAATGAAAGGAAGAATGATAGTTTAAACTGAGAGGGAGGAGCTCTTATGTCTATGGCTGTAAATTCCTGCACACACAGAGAGAGTAGGTTTATGCAGATGATGGGTAGTGCCAGGAGCTGACGCCCAGAACTAGCTCTTCACTGGTCTCTCTCCTTTCTCTAGTTCCTGTCATAGATAAATGATCAATCTGTCACCAGTCCTTTCAGATTAGGATTTAGGACTTCAAGGCCAAGGCCAGAATCTGAGACTAGCAAGGCTGTCCTCAGAGTTTCTTGGCTAATCAGTCCCCCATCACCAGCACCATCTTAGCACTTATAGGCTTTGGGGAATGAGGATATGAAACTTGGGGATACTAAAATGCTAGTTCATTTACTACTAACAGAAGGGGCCCTCGGTAGCAGGCAAGTCCTGGACATACAGGGAGGAAGAGGGAGCACTTCAAAGAAGGAAAAGAGGTATTCAGGGTCCTACATTATGACTTCTTAAGCAACACCTTGCCTGTTGCAAAACTCAGAATATACCTCAATTTCTCCCTGCTTCACTTTAATATAACTCTACTTCTAGGTCCATCTTGTCTTCTGCTCTTTATTCCCTACAGTCCCAGGATAAGAGGTGGTCTTCTTTTTTGTTCCTTCATTTATCATCATTTTCAGTCTCTCCCACCACTGATTTCACCCCATCTTAAAACAGCGGAGTGTGGGACCCTACCCAGGGAAGCAGTGAGGCCAAAAATGGAGGCAGAGACAATGACATGGACAGATGGAGCAGCTGGGGACACTGGACCCAGGGAGAGAGAGGGGCTGTGTGCTGACAGCCGGGGGGCAGACTTGTGGGGCCTTTGGTTGTTTGATGGTGCATTGAGGGGATTGTAATCATTGCAATGAAATGAAATACGATAGGATGAATGTAAAACTGATGTTCTTCCATATAGACCCATATAATTCACAATAAAAACTTAAAAAAAATAACACAAGCACACAACAACAAAAACTGCAAAGCATTGTTGTTGTTGTTAATTGTTGTCGAGTTGATTCCAACTCATAGCAACCTTGTATAGGATTTCTGAGGAGTCGTGGTGGGTTTGAACTACTGATCTTGTGGTTAGCAGTCTGGTATTTACAGTGCCAGACAAAGTATTGCACAAAACAAAAACCAAATCATTATCTTGACCTGCTATCTTGTCTCACTACTATTAATCTACCAAATTTCTAGGAAGAGTACTATAAACCCCATTTCCTCACCACCAAGCTCTTCTACTTTCCTGTATCTAGAGAACACAAATGATGTCATAACCAAGACCTTTAATGACCTTTCTTTACTTTCATCCTCCTTGACCTCTCTACTTCATTTGACACTTGCATATCCTCTTTAAAAATTTTATAGTAATATTTTATTAAATGTCCAATATGATGGCACCAAGGGACGTTTTGAAAGAAAATATTCTATGCTTCTAAACTCTACAGAGTTATTTCCATTTTCCATGTTCCATGCTTTGCATAAATGTATGTATCTTGTGTAAGTGTAATCATAGCGTATATATCTTTTTAAATTCTATATTTGAAAACTGTCTATTGTAAATATCCCTCCTGTTGCTAAAGTCTTTCATATTTATAATTTTAATGGTCATATAAAATTGCATCCATCAATAAATATAATTTATTTTACTATTCTATTATTGTACACTTAGGTGACTCCTACTTTTTCTATTCTTTGAACATCTTAAGGCATATGACTTTTCCTTCTGTAATTCTATTTCTAGGGCAGGTTCCCAAGAGTGGAATTTCCAGTTGAAAGAGCATGAACATTTTTATCAGTCATAGTTTCCAAAAGGACTGTACAAATTTCTAATATCACATGGTACATAAGTGTTACAATTCCTTTGAATCGCTAGCATTGAATTACACAGTAAATATTTCAGCATGATTTTAAAATTCTTTTGTTCATTTCATTTATTTGATTACTCATGGGATTAAATTCCCCATATGTTTGCTATTTCTATTTCTCTTGTGTGAATTGTCTGCTCATATCCTTTTCCAATTGAAATCTTACAATTCTTATGTATCTAAGTCTGTTCTTTATATCATATATATATATGTTGTTATTGAGTGCTGTTGTGTCGACTTTGACTCATAGAAGCCCTGTATCGGATTTACAAGCCTTTTTAAATCTTTGCAGGAGCAGAAAACCTCATCTTTCTCCTGCAGAGAAGCTGGTGGGCTCAAATCACCGACCTTGTGGTTCACAGTCCCATGCTTACCCCACAGAGCCACTGTGCTCTTATATGTATATGTTAGCCCTTTGTTATTTTATATAAATATATCTCCAATTTATTGTTATGCTTTTAATTTTAGTTCCTTAATTTTTTCCCCACTTTATTTTTTAAAACTTTTGAGTGTGAATTGATTGAAGGTTTACAGAGCAGATAATTTTACATCCAACAAATCACACACTTTGTCTCATGTCAATGATCACAATCCCCTCCATGTAACAAGAGTTATTCAATTTCTTCCCTGTGGTTCCTATTTTCATATCACCCTCCTTCCCAACTTTTCTGAAGCTTGTCCCTCATGATCTTGAATGGTTGGCCATTCCATGGTAAGCATACCTCATTAATGTTGTAGTCCCTGATACATACCTACTGCTAGGTGGAAAATTGGGACATGAAGGTGAAGTGTTTATTTCCTCTGCCCATTTTTTAAACTGGTTTGTTTTTCTTTTCTTTTTTTCTTTAAAGGTTTTTATTATTTGGAGGGAGCTGGGGGAAGACACAGTGGACCTGCTCAGTCCTTTTTGGCAGCTGCTTTCCTCATGGCAGCCAGGACATTGCCGAGCTCCTTTTGCTCCCTCTTGGTGTGGTTGTGTGTCCCCACCCTTTTCTTGAAGAACTTGAGTGTCTGCTTGTCCTTGGAAACCTTGAGCAGCTCCATGGCACAGCGCTCATAAGGCACAAAGCCACACATTTCCCAGATCATGTCCCGCATGAACTTGGTGTGCTTGGTGAGGCGCCCACGGCGGTGGCTGTGCTTCAGCTTGCTCTTATTCTTGGTTACTTTGTGGCACATAGTGAGGCCAATGGCCATAGGGTAGTGCACAGCCATGACTGCTACTTTTCAATGCTGCTGCAGTGGCTGTTTGTCTTTTCTTGTAGAGGTGGTGGTGATGTTGTTAAGTGCCATTGAGTCAATTCTGACACATAGCGACCCTGTATAGGGTTTCCAAGGAGTAGCTTGTGAGCTTGAACTGCCGACCTTGCAGTTCAAACGGCTTTGCAGTCTGGTGAATTGTTAACCCACAGCGCCACACCAGGATTCCCTGTAGAGGTGTAGTTTTCTATAAATTTTAGAGACTAGTCCCTTGTCTACTATTTCATTGCAAACAATTTTTTGCCCAGTTTTGGAGCTCTTTTACTCTTTTGGTAACTTTTTTTTTTTTTTACTTTTTATTGTGAATTGGGTGAAGGTTTACAGACAAGATCCTCAGCTTTACATTAAACAAATTATACAGTTTGTTTCATCTCAATTATTACAATCCCCTCCCTGCAACAGCACTTATCCTGCTTATATTTCACAAATGAACAAAGCAAAATTAATTAATATATACTTAACAAAAGATACATATTAATTTAAATGTCCAAAGGGCACATTTCTGCCAGCCAGCCTCCTGCCCTCAGGAGATGTGCCTGCAACTGCTCTGTCTCTCTGTGCCACCACCTCTGCCATCATCTCTGCTGTCACTGCTTTTCAGGTAGGGATCTCTCGCTCCACTCATGCTCTTCCTTCTTGTTGGTCCTGGGATCATCTGTTCCTGAAAAGAAAGATTAACTACTTCCCCTTCTAGTTACCCATCTTCTCCTATTACAATTATGACAATCACAATTAATCCTGCTAATAGTTTCTCACAATTGAGTCATAAAATCTATCACTGTCATCCCCCAGCCCGTGTCACCAGGTCTATGTGGAAAAAAGGGAAACTATTCAGTGGGGATTCTATCTTACCCCCATCACATTGAAACTAAGCACACTCATGAAAGCTTGTAAACCAGTCACTTCATGCTTTTATAGCCTCCCTCCACTTTTGATAGTCAACGTCTAAATTTCTCATTCTTATCAACCCAGTACACTAAGGAAACAAGGTTGTTCCTTGATATGAAGAATCCTTCCATAGTGGTTGGAATTTTGAGTCGCTGCATTCATAAGCAAAAGTCTAGTTCATCAAATTGTAGCAATTTGCACTTGTTTACCGCATCAAAATCTTTATCTTCCTCAATTTAAGTTCTGGTCAACTAGCCATCCAAGCTAGGGTACCAGCTGCAAGTTTGGGAGTTAACACACACCTACCTGCACTTCGGACCAGCTGGCCACTTCGTTCTCAGTCCTAGCCCCTAGGGGCTAGGTCAGTGCTCATGGGCTCAGAGTTCACACACCTTCCTAAACTTCATACCAGCCAGCCCTTCCTCTTCTCTCTCTCTCATCTCAAGGTCAACAGGTGCCAATGGAACATGGTGAGTGAGACTCAGCCCATGTCTTCATTTCTGCATTTCCTTCATGGCCACTCACAAGTAGACCCAGGTGGTTGTCATCAGCGAGACGATTAGACTGCTTGTGAGTTCCCTTTCAGTTTCAGTCTTAGAAGGGAGTTTTCCCTGATGGGCTGACTTTTCTTGCCTTGATGCTTCCAAAGCAAACAGATTGCTTAAAATTCAAACAGCCAAAACGGCATTTTTTTTTTTTTTTTCTTCTGCATGTCTTTCTTTCAATAAAAGTTTTCTGTTCTCCAAGCAGTTCTGGGTTGGTCTGCATGACTTTTCAGGTGGGAAAAAAAAGGTTTAAACTTGTTAAACTCTACAAAGGTTTAACAAGAAGCCTGTTTCTCTGAATGAGGGGTTTACAAGCTTTCTGTCAACATAATTCCCAATATTCATTTTTGTCACACAGAAATGTCAATTTTACTATAGTAGATAGGGGAAACCAATATCCACAAGACGTCAAACACATATTTTCCCCCTCCTTTGCCCATTCAGCCTATGTCTCGATCCACGTATCCATGTGTATAAATCACTATTTACTTCTATTCCATTTAGCACATGCATATCTCCCTAAGTCTTCCCTTCTCTTCATTGTTCATCTGCCACCCTCCCTCTTCTTGTATATTGTCTTCACCCTCCTTGTATATTGCCCTCTTTGTCACCCAACCCAGCGAATTACTCTTCCCTCCCTCCCATCCCTGATAACCATCAAAGAATGTTTCTTTTACTATGAAAACCTTTTCTTAAGCTTTACAATAATGGTCTCATGCAGAATTTGTCCTTTTGTGATTGACTTATTTCACTCAGCATAATGTCCTCCATTATATTATAATGTTACGAGGAGTTTTGCAGATTCATCATTATTTTTCAAGGTTGCATAGTATTCCATTGTGTGTATGTAGCACAGTTTGTTTATCCATTCTTCCATTGATGGGCACTCCATCTTTTTTCTATTGTGAATAGTGCTGTGATGAACATTGGTGTGCATATGTCTACTCGTGTCCTGGCTTATGTTCTTGTGGATATATACCAAGTAGAGGGATTGCTGGGTTATAAGGTAGTATTTCTATTTCCAAATTTTTGAGGCAGCACATACCATTTTACAGAGTGGTTGAACCATTTTACAGTCTCACCAGCAATGTAGGAGAGTGCTAGTCTCTCCACACCCTCACCAGCATTTGTTGTTTTCTGTTTTTCTGAGTTTCACTCTTAATGCTGGTTATGCTAGTGTTTTGAAGTTTTCTTTTCTAGGTCTTTTGTTTCTCTGATTATTCCTAAATATTTCATCTTTTGGGTAGCCACTGTAAACTCCTTTTCAGAGTTCTGTTTATTAGTGTAAAGAAATCCAGCTGATTTTTGTATGTTGAACTTGTACTCTGCCAATTTGCTGAATCTTTCAATGAGTTCCAATAATTTGCTTACTGAATTTTTGGACTTTTCTAAGTATAGAATCATATCATATTCAAATAGAGAGATTTACTTCTTCTTTGCTTATTGTGATGCCTTTAATGTCCCTTTCTTGCCTTATAGATTGGCTAAAATTTCCAACACAATATTTAATAGGACATCCTTGTCTGGTTCTTATTCAAAAAGGGAATGCTTTCAGTTTCTCTCCTTTGTGAGTAATGTTGGTTGATGGATTTGTATTGTTGTTGTTGTTAAGTACCATCAAGTTGATTCCAACCCATAGCAACCCTGTAGGGGGTTTCCAAGGAGCAGCTGGTGAACTTGAACCACCGACCTTGCAGTTCAAATGACTTTGCAGTCTTACGCATTAGCCCACAGCACCACATCAGGACTCCACGCATTAAAGAAAGGAGAAGAACTACATGAACATATCCATTGATGTGGAAGAGGCATTTGACAAAATCCATTCCTGACCAAAACCAAACATAACAAAAAAAGTCAATAACAGGAATAGAAGGAAAATTCCTCAACATAATTAAGGGCATATATACAAACATGGATTTGTATATATGCCCTTATGTATGTATATATACAAACGTGGA
>NW_006408636.1:7009516-7028081 GCF_000296735.1 Chrysochloris asiatica | reverse complement strand
CGTAGAAGAATTGATGCTTTTGAGTTATGGTTTTGGAGGAGAATATTGAAAGTGCCATGGGCTGCCAAAAGAACCAATAGATCCATTTTAGAAGAAGTGCAGTCAGAGTGCTCCTTGGCATTCAAGATGGCCAAACTTCGTCTCTCATGCTTTGGACATATTGTCAGGAGGGAGCAGTCACTGGAGAAGGATATCAAGTTTGGTAAAGTGGAGGGTCAGAGAAAAAGAGGACAACCCCCAACGAGATGGATTGGCCAAGTGGCAGCATCGATGGACTCAAGCCTGGCAACAGTAGTGAGGTTGGCCCAGGATCTGGCAGTGTTTCGATCTGCTGTGCATAAGGTATAAGGTCGCTAAGGGTAGGTACCGACTCGATGGCACCTAACAACAACACAGCATATATCATATGCAATGGTGAAAGACATAAAGTTTTCCCCCCTAAAATCAAGAATAATAAAGGATGCCCACTTTCACCACTGCCCTGGTTTGGTTATAGGATAAGCATTGAACTGCTAACCACAAGCTTGGTGGTCCAAATCCATCTTATTCTATCTTAGTCTATAGCACCACACCAGGACTCCATGGAAGTCATATATCAGATTTAAAAACAAACAAAACAAAACTCACTGCCATCAAGCTGATTCTAATACACAATGACTGCTCCGTAGAGTTTTCTTGGGTGTTCCAGATAAGGGTTCAATATCCAGAATATAAAATAACACCCACAATGCAACAGCAAAAACACAAACAACCAAAAAAAAAATAATAAAGTAAAAGGGCAAAGTAATTAAATAAACATTTCTCCAAAGAAGATAAGGCAATGGCCAGTAAGCACACGGGAAGTTGCTCAACATCATTAATTGTTCCTGTTAAGTGCAGTTGAGTTGGTTCCAACTATCAGCGACCCTGTATAGGGTTTCTGAGGAGCAGTTGGTGATTTTGAACAACTAACCTTGTGGTTCAAACTAACTTTGTGGTCCAGTGCTTATCCTACATTGCCACATGGGAAATGCAAATTAAAACCAAAATGAGATACCACGTCACACCTGTTAGGATCGCTATTATCAGAAAAACAAAAAATAAGTATTGGAAAGGATGTAAAAAGAATTGGACCCTCATGCATTGCTGGGGGGAAAGAAAAATGGTACAGTGCCTGTGGAAAACATTTTGGTGGTTTCTTGAAACATTAAAGTTAGAAATACTATATGACCCAGTAATTCCACACCTAGGTATATACCCATAATAATTTAAAACAGAGACTCAGACATATACTTGTACACCAGTGTTCATTGAAACATTGTTCACAATGACCTAAATGTGAAATCAACCCATGTACCCATGAACAGATGAATGGATAAACAAAATGTGGTGCATACATACAATCAGCCATAAAGAGAAATGAAATCTATTCATGCTATTGCATGCGTGCCCATTGAACACATTATACTTAGTGAAAGAAACCAGTCACAAAAAGTCATATATTATGTGGTTCCATTTCCATGAAATACCCAGTGTTAGCAAATCCATAGAGACAAAAAGTAGATTAGTGGTTCCCTGGGGCTGGAGAATGAGAAGTGACTGCTAATATGTCCCAACCCAAGGTTTAGAGATAATGTTGGTGGTTACATGACTGTGAATATATAAATTCCACTGAATTTTACACTTCGAATGGGTTACACTTATGGTATGCAAATTATAGCTCAATTGAAAAATATGTGAAGCCTAAAAACAAAAAGAAAACCCAGAGCAGTGGCTACTCAGGTTTCCTGGTCATCACTTGGAGTTCTTCAGAAGTCCTGCAGTGTCAGGTTCAGATAGGAAAGCCAGTCAGGAGCAGGTTAGGAAGCATGCCCTTTTAATGGGTATGAAAGGCCTTTGGATTCCCCTTTCTGGAGGAATGAATGAGTGAAGCTCCTCAAGAAGAACTCCTGTAAGGGCTCTGTGGCAAGAAAGGAGTTTGTAATACTCCCTTCCCTGCCCACAGTCCCAAAGTTCTCCTTTATCTCTATTTCTCCCCAAGACCTCTCTTTGGTTATCTGGCAGATAAGTCTCCTCTTCAAGGCAGGTCCTCAGACTTTGAGGAGGATGGACTTGCAGTCTTGTCAATCACAGGAAAACCAGCTCTTGTGTCTCTGAGCAGCCATACTGGACCTTATGTTTGTCAAACAGTTTGTGCACGGCATCCATATAGAGTGTATGGTATTTATCCACAATCTCATGGCTTGGCTTTTCAATTTTCGGCAGTGGCAGAGGCTCCCCAACTGCCAAGGGAGATGGAGAAGGAAAAAGGGGAGAAATGTTAGACTCCTCTTCTGTTAACTTCCTTGTACTTACTTCCCTGGGCCTGATCCTCACACATCCTGGTTGACCTCACATCCCAAATCAGAGTCCATCTTTTCCCACTCTGAATCTGTCATATCTGGTAGGGGCAGGGGTGGGAAGGGCTAAGGTTGAAGTTGAGAAAGCTGAGTTGGCCTTGGTACCAAGATCAGCACTCACCCACAGTGATGATAGGTCGAGAGTATGGTAGGAGTCCAATGGTTCCTTGGCGGAAGCTTTGTCCATAAAAGATACAAAAATAGAAACCAACCGTACGGCGAAACAGGCTCTGGAACTTGTACATCATGCTGTCCTTAGGAAACAGCACCTGGTCATACACCTCAGTTTCTCCAAAAGTGAAGGTGGGAACCAGATGAGCCCTGTACAAAAACCCTAATTAATTTACCAAACAAAGACTAGGGTGGGAACTACCTGAAAGAACATTTGTCCATGTCCAGCCCTCCATCCATTGTGATAAAATCCTGCAGCATAATGCATTTCTCCTTCCACCAATCAGGGCTCCCATATTTAGTGTCTCTTGTCCTGAAATTTTCAGGGCCAGTAAGAGTGCTATCTCTGGGCCACAATCACATGAGGTGTTGGGAAAGAAGATGAGTTCAGGCAGAGATCCCAGAGACCCACATCCTGAAAAGAAAAGCTTCCACTAAGTATCAGGAAGGGGAATATTTGATATTGTTTCTATTAGTAGGAAGCACAGACAAGATGAAGATAATTTTGCTTAGATGCATATACTCATATGATATGCCCCTCATCCAAGGATCCTTAGTATAAGGTATTCTGCCCTTGAATTTTGGGAATAATAAGCAGAGAAAAGTTGTTTTCCCTCACAAGCTATGGGAATCCATCCGGAAATGCCCTTGGTCTATAGAGAATCAGGCTCCATAAATTTTTCTGTGAGACAGGAGTGTAACTCATATAACCTTTGTGAATTTCTAGTAACAATCTTTTACCACTTTGATATATGTTTTCTTACTTGATCCTCACAACCAAAACAGTGGAGGGCACAAAGGGGATTTATTTTCTTTATTTTGCAGCTAGAACCCAGTACTTTTTCCTTCCAACTTAGCTCTCTCCTCTACATTATGCTCTAAGCCCTGGGTGAGGAACATCTGGTCCATGGGTTGTATAAGCCTGCGAAATAATTTGGTCTGTTCCTGCCAAGGCAACCACAGGTGGGACTCAATGTTTAATCAATCCAGGATCTTTTTTCATAGCAACATACATTTATATTAAGTGATGTGATAAATATCCAAATGGCCCTTGACAGAAAAAAATGTTTCCCACCTCTGCTCTAAACAAATGAATAGACCAATCAGGCAAGGTTCTTAGAAAAAATACTTCCCTCTCCTCTGAGTCTGCAAATAGAATAATTGTCTAGTGAGCTGATCTAATGGTACATCACACAGATCCATCCTTGGGCTCTGTTCTTTACCTTCCCTCCTTTATCCCTAAGTCAGAATAGCTAACATCTTTTGATCTCTTACTGTATGCCAGGCACATAGTGTTTTATGTGGTTGAATTAATTTAAGCCCCACAATAACCCTATAAAGTGGGTAAAATTATTAGTAGTCATATCATAAAGATGAAAACACCAGGACACAGTAACCTGTCCCAAAGTGCATGGTAAGAAATGGAGTAAGATTTTAAATCACGCCCCTGCCTCTAGAGCCTAAGCTCATAAACAGTATATGGCACTTCCTCTTATACTTAACCATTTACAGACAGATGTAAATATCAATATTGATAGAAATAATGTTGGCATCATCTGTATCAGGGGTGGGGAACCTTTTTTCTGTCCAAATTTATAACATCATTTGGTGGTGGTGGTGATGTGCCATGGAGTCGGTTCTGACTCATAGCGACCCTGTACAGGGTTTCTGAAGCTGTAAATCTTTACAGGAGCAGAAAGCCTCATCTTCTTCCACAGAACAGATGGTAATTTAGAACTGCTGACCTTGAGGTTTGCAGCCCATTCGTAACCACAACACTACAGAGTTCCTTCAACTTAAAAATTAGCCTGCTATATTTGGTCAAACATTTAATTAATTAACTCACCCTACTTCTGGTGTGGCACTGCCAGTTAATGCGGTAAACTGCAATGGTTTGGGCCGTTAAGGCCAGCAGTTCCAACTCACGAGCTGCTCCTTGGAAACCCTGTACAGGGTCGCTATAAGTTGGATCCCAACTCGATGGCACTTAGCAACAAGCAGTAAATCTGTATAGGGTTTCCAAGGAGCGACTGGTGCGTTTGGACTGCCAACTTGTGGTTCAAACCAACTTTTGCAGTCCAGTGCATTAATCCACAGTGACTCCACATTGTGATGACTAAGGAGCTCTTGTAGCTTAGTGCTAACTTCAAGGTCAGTAGTTCAAAACTACCTGTCGTTCCACAGGAGAAAGATGAGGCTTTCTGTTCCTGTAAAGATTTACTGCCTGGGAAACCCTTTGCAGAGTCGTTTTGAGTCAGAACCAACTAGATGACACTTAACAAAAACAAACGTGATTGCTGGAACTGCTGTTGCCTTGGCAGGGGCAGACCTAATGATTTTGCGGAACATCCTTACAGACCTTTAAGGAGCTCTGGTAGCGTGTGGTATGAGTTGGGCTGCCAACCTCAAGGTGAACAGTTCGAAACTACCAGCGGTTCCATGGGAGAAAGATGAGTTATTCTGCTGCCGTAAAGATTTACAGCCTCAGAAACCCCGTGCAGGGTCACTATGAGTCGGAACCGACTCCACGGTACTTAACAACAACAACATATGACCCTTAGGCCAGATGTTCCCCACTCTTGATCTATATGCTAGGGCAGCACTAGCCTGATTCCTCTAATATCAAACTTGGATTTTTGGTATGGCTTCCTGGGAACTGGTCCAACTAACTCAGAAAAAGTGGATGACATAGAACCTTAAAAAAAAAATTCTATATCTATCTCCCTTATTTAATAGTAAGCTTCTTGAGAGTTAAGACTTGTATCTGAATCATCTTGGCATCACTTACAGGGTCATGTTGCTCAAAGAAGGCAACCCAGTCCTCCTCTGGAAGGAACACCTACCCATGCTGGAGGGCTGTGCGCACAAACCCCTTGCGATTCTGGAGGATGAGGTTGGTGGTGTTGGGCACGCTTTGCAGGGCCTCTCCCACGCCTCCCACTACAATGCCCACGAGGTTGCCATGGCCATGGCTCAGCAGGTAGTCAATGGCTGGCTGACTCACAGCGCACACACCTGAATAGAAGCAGAGAGAAGAAGCAAAATGAGCAGGAGAGAAGAAAATGTCCTTTCCACTCTTCACTAGCTTTTTTTGTATGCCCTCTATTCCCGTGGATTCTAGGTTGTTGTTGTTAAGTGCCATGGTGTCGGCTCCGACCCATAGCAACCCTGTCTGTATAGGGTTTCCGAGGAGCAGCTGGTTGTCTTGAACTGCCGACCTTGCAGTTACAAATGGCTTTGCAGTCTGGCACATTAACCCACAGCGCCATACCAGTCCTGGTTCTAGGAGGAGAGGCTAAATGACTGTGGAGAAGAGTAGGCTGTTGGCAAATGTAACAAGTTTCACTTTAAGGCAAACTATAGTAGGAAGATTTTTCAGTGGGATAGCTAGGACTTTCTGAATCCCTACTGTAATTCTACTCCTTTTTCTCTATTGCCATTAAAATCATCGCTATTATTTATTGACTACATGTTTTGTGTCAGGTACTATGCTGAATTCTTGTATTATCTCATTTAGTCATCATATGGCATCTCAGATAGAACTATTATCATCAGCACTATTTTACAGATAAAGAAATTGAGGTAAATAGAAATTAGATAGTTTTCCCAACATCACATAGTAAGTTGCAGATCCAGGAGTCAAACCCAGGCTGTTTAGCCCCTGAACTTATGCTTTTAACTACTTTGTTATGATGAAAGCAGGTGAAGGGTAGGAAATTTAGCTTATAAAGTTTCATCTTCAAGCAGAGAAATAGACCAGAAATTCCAGGAAGTGTGGTCAGAAGCACCTTTGGCCATGAGGTAATCCCTAATTAGGGGGATCTTGAAGAACCAGGACAGTGTAGCCAAGTGAGGAGTGATGCCTGGGAAGATCTTCGAGAAATCTGTGGCTTCAGTACAGAAGTTGCAGAAGGCACCAAAAGTCAAGAGACCATGGGGGTGCACCCCCATGACATAGTTGTGCTCAGGTGATAGGTCTTTAGTCTTCAGGATCTACAGTAATGGAGAGAAATGTGATCACATGGGAAAAACAGTGATGAAGACTCTTTTAACTATTAGAGGGTTTTCAAAAGCAAAACTTTCCAATAGATATGCTATAAATGGGCCCCAAGAGACTGAGATATTGGTTTCTTCAGGCTTTGTGAACTAGGCAGTATCAGGGCATCCAGAACCCTCAGGTAGTCTCAGACATTTGTCAGTGGATTTTATGCATGGTATCATTTTCTATGGGTGCTATGATTTGAGAAAGATTAGGAAGCTCTGTTCTAGAGTGGTGGTGGTGGTGGTGGTTGTGTGCTATGGAGTTGGTTCCAACTCATAACCATCTTTACAGGAGCAGAAAGCCTCATCTGTCTCCCATGGAGCAGCTAGTGGATTTGAACTCCTGACCTTGCAGTTAGCAGCCCAACTCATAACCCACTATGCTACTAGGGTTCCTTCTGTTCTAGAGTATGCCTACCAAAAAATGAGCAAAAATCTGGGCAGTATTTGTTATTTACTTCAAAGAGTGTCCAAAGGATCAGCATAGCAGTACATTTCTAGAACCTCTTACTTTTGTTTTTCTCCTCTCTGAACCCTTTCCAATGCCTGCTACAGTAATTTTACTCAACCTTGAAAACTCCACTTATATATCACCATGTCTGTGAAGTCTTTCCTCACCACTACACCGCCCAAAACATCTGAACTACTTACTTCTATACCATGTATCAACCCATAATTATATACTTGTCTGTCCTCCTAGTGAGATGTGAACTCCAGATGGCAGAGGATCATACCCTATTCAATTTCTGTACCCTAAACACGTGGTACAGAGTTAGTTTTCAATCAATGTCTGTTAAACATTGAACTAAACTGAGCTGTATTTGTATTCTGCCTGTAGAATCTTGCAGGTCATGCTGAGGGTGTCCAAAATATCCTAGCATAATATAGAGTACCCAGGAGCATGGCTGGATCTAGACCAAACTTAGACTTCTTTGGGATGCTCATCTTCCTTAGGGACAGCCCTAGATGTTTGACACAAATGCTAGTATTTTAGAAACTGAAGAACACTGGGGAAAAGACACTTACCGTAATGGGGAAATAGTTCTTAATGTGGGTCCAGACACACCAGTTTCTCACCCAGGCTGAACGCCTGCCACCTGAGACAGAAATACCAGTAAGGGATGATGTCAGTGTGCCACCTCATACCTCCTACTTACCTAGGGATTCTCTAGCAGCATGGAGGATTATAGCTCTTCTAGAGAGGTAGGAAAGGAAGAGACTCCAGAATGATCCTGACTGATCCAATTTCTGTGGCTCTGAGAGTTTGAGTGAGAGGCCTGTGACATGATAGGGTAAGATGGAGCATTCTTAGACCCTGTTCTGTCTAGGTTCATGAGTCTTACCTTGCTCAGGGGTCTTCCAGTCCAGGAACAACCAGGCTAAGTAAAGGGCTGGTAGTGGCCACAAGAATGTAAACAGCAGGCAAAAGAACAGTGGCTGCAAGATAAAAACTGACAATGGAGCAGGTCAGACCAAATTTGTGGCTGTCAGCAGAATTTAACTATGTCTAGTCCCATTGCCAGTCCTCCAAGCTCCCCATGTCTTTGGTCCTAGCCTTCTGCGCAGTCCAGTTCCTGCCAGCCCATCATCCATGTCCACTTGACCTTAAAACATTTTCTCTATTATCCACCATTTACCAACTCTATTTCTCTGCCTACTTGTTATTCCTGTCCACCTGCATCCCTACCCACACACCATCCCTCTACTTCTACCTCCCTTATGTTTTTTCTCTTCTTATCCTCTCTACCCATCCTCCCTGAATCCTTGCTAAATCATTAGACCACCTTCCTTGCCTATATACTATCCATATCTCTGTAACCCTTCCCCCCAGCATCATCATCCCTCTATGTTTTTCCCATCTACCATTCTTGTATTCTTGCCCATTCACTATTTCTTGCATTACCGCTGTTTCCCCCATGCTACTATTGCCCTCTCCCAGAGTGGAAAACTGTATGGTTTAAACACAAACTAGACTTCTCTAAGTCTGTAGTGCTAATACTTCTTATATCCCACTCCCCATGCTCCATTATGGTCATGGACATGTCATACCTACTCCCTAGGCTTTATTTTCTCTCTCTAGATAGTGAAATGTCTGAAATTAAACAATACCTATCATACTTTTTTTTTTTAACATGTTGCTGTAAAAAAAAAATTGATTAGCACAGTTTAAAAAAATGCCTACTGGAAGGTAATGTTGACAAACAAATGTAGAAGGCAGGCATTATTTGTGTAAAATATTTCACCTCCTTGTCTGTTTCCACTGCCATGTGGGCTCTATCCCTTTCTTCTCCAGGGCACTCAATAGAACTCAAGACTCCTTGGCTTTATTCTATAGTACTATCTCAGATGACCAAAGGCCAGAGATGAAACTTCCCATATCCTGGCCCTGGCCTTTGACTTTTTTTTTTTTGCTGTTCACTTCTGGGTTGATACTCACATATAGTAAGGTAGCTTAAGGGCCACTGCAGAACCATCATGCTCTGGAAGTAATTAGGTTGCTTGGAGCAAGGCATGGTGCCTAGGAGCCTGAGACAGGTAAAGTCCAAGAACAATGTCCCAACCAAAGGAGCCACCAGCCTCTGGAAGCTTGTTCAGAAGTGAACGCATCTGACTATGAGCAGTTTTTACCTGCCCTCTCTCTTCCTTGTCCTACCCCAGACCCACCCACTGCCAGGGGCAGGCTCTGGTGTACCAAGGACTTTCTCATCAGATTTGAGCCCTAGGCAAAGCCCATTTTCCCTTTGACTCTCTTTCTTAGAGTTAGGACATCAGGATAGAAAGAGGTGAGAATGACTGCCACCTAGTCTTAGAACCCAGAGACACAGAGAAGGAAAATGCTTCCCACAGGACACTTGGAGACTTCAGTGATAGTGACCACAGGTAGATGGATTGTGGAAAGAGACTTTTTGTGGGGTGGGATGTTGAGTATCTAGGATTAGGTAGGTCTTTGTTGAGAAGAAGCAACTTGCTTTGGGAGAGATCTCCAACCCTTTTTTAACTTTCTATTATAAAAATGTTCAGGTACACACAAAATTAGAGAATACAATAAATTTTCATGGACCTATTCTGGTGTGGCACTGTAGTGTAAGCATTGGACTGTGAGGTCAGTGGATCAAACCCACTAGCCGCTCCTTGGAAACCTTATACAGAGTCGCTATGAGTTGGAATTGATTGGATGGCACTTAACAACAACAATCATTTTTCTTAAACTATTAACATTTTGCCATACTTGTTTTATCTGTTTCCCAGCCTCCCCACTTCCCCTACTGGGAGTATTTTAAAGCAATTCTAAAATACCATATAATTTCACTCCTAAACACTTTACTATGGATCTACAAGAAAATATGGATATTTTCTTACATAACTACAATGCCGCTGTGACCCTTAAGTCATTTAATACTTCTCCAATAATAACTAATACCCAGTCCATATTTAAATACCTTTTTATAGTTGGTTGATTTGAATCAGGATTCAGACATGGTCAATTGATATTTAGATGTTTTGTCTTTTAAGTGTCTGTCTTCCTTTCCTTAAATTTTCATTGTAAAATGAAACTCAGATACAGAAAACCACCAAAAGTAAATCTATGGTTTAATTAATTATTAGAAGACAAACATCTTGTAACCAGCACTATGTCAAGAAACAGAATTTTCCCATTCACCCTAGAAGCCTCTCCATGTGGTCAGTTCTGATCATAACCCTCTCCCTCCTCCCAAAATAACCATTATCCTAATATTTATAGTCCTCTCTTGCATTGCTTTATGGTTCTATTTCCAAAATGTACTTCCCTAATGACTGATTTAGCTTTACTTATTTTGAAAAAATTGATATGTCTTTTAAGTTCCTCTTTAAAAATTTTTTATTGTGGTAAAATATATAACATAAAATATGCCATTCTAAACATTTTTAAGTGTACAATTCAGTGGGATTAAGTTGCATTCACAATGTTGTGCAACCTCCACCATTATCTATTTCCAAAAGTTTTTCATCACCCCAATAGAAACACTATACACATTAAGCAATAACTCTCACTTCCCCATCTCCCCAGTTTCTGGTAACCTATAATCTACTTTCTAGTCTTTATGCATTTGCCTAGTTTAGATATTTCATTTCAGCAGAATTATACAGTTGTTTTTGGCTTCTTTCACTTAGCATAATATTTTCAAGGTACATTCATTCTGTAGCAAGTTCTCTTTCTTAAACTTTTAAATTTTAGAATAATTTTAGATTTATGGGAGAGTTGCAGTGATGCTACTGAGAGTTCCCTCTACCATTCACCCAACCTTCACTTAATTTTAGCATCTTAACATAACCATGGAATTTTGATACTAAGAAATCAATATAGGTGTATTACTATTAACTCAAATCCAGACTTTATTCAGATTGTACTGGTTTTCACACTGATTTTCACCATTTTCTCTGCCAGGATCTCATCAGTATCCCACGTTACAGTTAGTCATGTCTACATACCAAAATCAAAAACAAATCCACTGCCATCGAGTCGATTCCAACTTAGAATCCCCATAGAGCAGAGTAGAACTGCTTTGAGACTGTAAATCTTTACAGATTTCTGAGACTGTAAATCTTTATAGGAGCAAACAGTCTCATCTTTCTCCCATAGAGTGGCTGGTGGGTTTTAACCAATGCTTAGCTTACAACACCACCAGGGATCTTATCTCTACATAGTCTCCACTAATCTGTGAAAGTCTGTTGGTTTTTCCTTGTGTTTCATGACCTGCTAAGAATTTTTGAGGAATTTAAGTCTGCATCTGCAAAAAAATACATGGATATTTTCCATCCATTGAAACTGTTCTAAAACAGAGTTTAAATAAACTGTTCCAAACCAGAGCTTAAGTCTATTTTAATCTGTAGCTTCCCCCTCTATCCCTTTCTTTTCCTTATGATTTATCTGTTGAAGAATTTATGGCATTTGACTTGTAGAGTTTCCCAGTCTGAATTTTGCTTATTTTATACTCAAGATGCAGTTCAGTATACTCTTATATGTCCTACAGACTGGCAGCTTAATTTAAAGACTAGATCAGTCTCAGGTTTGATCTTTCTTGCAAGATCGTAATTTGTTGGTAATATAGAACACTTTACCTTCCCACCGTCCTTTTCCCCCATGCTGTTAACTTATTGAAGTAACTTAACCTCTCCTGTGTTAGCACTAGCTTCTGTGATCAGGGTGAGGGTGTTGAATCCCAAAGAAGGTCAAAGTTGGAGGGGGAAGCAAAGCTTCTTCTCTCTGACTCCCATTTCTTATCTCACTATAATTTTATGCTCATTAAAGCAAATTGGGTTGTGATTTTGTTTTTATTTACTTTGCTTTTCCTACTTGAAGACTGTATGCTTCTAATGGAATAGGGAACATGTCTTATTTGTCAGTGTTTGTCCCAAATGCCCAGAAAGTCCTAGGCGCTCAGTGAGTGTATTGGTTTGAGGTCTGATCAAGATGGTTTCTTCCATGTAATGAGATCACTGGAGTCCTATGGAGGAGTGTGTTCTGGAGCATTGAGTTGGGGGACAGAAGGCTTATAGAAATAGAGAAAAGGAGCATGTTACAAAAGGGAAGAAGAAAGAATGAGAGAAAGGAAAGCAAGTGCTGACCTTTTAATCAGTTCAGCAAAAGAGCATGTTCCACATACTTTGCCTCCCCCACATCCAAAGAGCCTCTTGCTCCATGTCTTTCTATTGATTGGACACCAGCTGGGCCCTGAAGCAAATGTCAGCACTCAGATATTACAGCCCCATCCTACCTGTGTATTGACAGATGCCTGTGACTGAAGGTGGGAACAAGCCCCTGGCAATACTGGAGATATTAACACTCTGTCTTTCCGAAATAGAATTTTGTGGGCCTGTATGAATTTCTTCTCCACATTATGTTTCATTCTTGTAACAGGTCTTTTCCAGGAAGTAAGCTTACTGGCTTAACATTTAGTAATGTGTGTGTTTTCAGGTTTTTTTCCTCTATTTCCTCCTGCCCCCCTCAAAAAAGTAGCTAAGTTGTTGAGAAGACCCTCAAGCTACAGGTAGTTGATATTTTTTCCCTTTTATCAGCAGATGCCAAGTCTTTTTTTTTTTTTAGATCAATCACTAGTTTCTGTGATATGTTTCTATTTTAAAACTTTTTATTGTGAGTTGGGTGAAGGTTTACAGAGCAAATAATCAGTTTTACATTTAACAATTCATACACATTTTGTTTCATCTTACTGATTACAATCCTCTCAATGTAGCATTATTTATCCTACTTCCTTGCTGTTTTTCCTGTTTTTATTTCTTCATCATTCTTAACCCTTCTGAACTTTGTCCTTGAGTAAATGCCACCCTGCTGTTGTTTTTTTCTCGCAAATGGTTGATGTGCATAACTCACTAGTGCTATTGTTCCTCTTATAGATCTATCTATTGTTTGAAAATTGAGCCACGTTGGTGAGTTCAGTTCACCAGTCTCTATCCAACCAATAAGAATAGTCTCTTATAAAATAAACACTGGAGGGGGAGAGAAAGGAATAGCCAAAAGCATCACCATAGAAAGCTTGTAAGTCCCTTCTGCCTATAAATGATTGGAACACCTAAAATGGGGCTACAACGTGCCCAGTGAAGGAGGCTTTCTGCGGAGACTCTGCAATACATAAGACTACAGTTGGAAGCCTGAACCACATCCAGATCTCCAGAGATGGGAAATTCCCACTTGAAAGGACAAGCAGACCAGCCTGGAGTGGCTAGAAGAACAGAAGATACTTCTTAAAAGAAAGATCTACAGGAAAAATATAAAACAACATAGGCAGACCGGCTGTTACTATAAGAACAAGCAAGTTGCTTGCCCAGGAAACATCAAGGCAAGTGGTTGGGTCCCCTCAGTGCAAACCCCCTTCCAAGACTAAGACTCAACCCTCTGATTGGTGACCACGCTTGACACCGATAAGGGGAAGTGAGGGAAAAACAGCAATGAAGTGGCGAGCTAAGCCCTACAATGTTCAATAGACTTCTGTGAACCCGGGTGAAGACCTGGTTGGCCAGCAGTGTGGCAAGACCTGGGGACTCTTGGGCCCAGAGTCAGTGTCATAGTCACAGAGGACTAGAGTGGAGAATGAAGTGTCCAGCTGATAAGAACATCCACACTTGCAGATAATACCCACTTGTCCTAGCTTCAGTGACTGGATGATCAGAGCTCAACCAGAAGTAAAAAGAAGAGGAAAAAAAAAAAGTATTCCCATACAATTTGATGAACTTGACCTACACCTATGGAAGCAGTAGCTCAAATGAGGGAATAAATCCTTACAGCAAGAATCATTCCCACCTCCTCCACACACAGAGCACAGGGATGGGCAACTTGGACATTGGCTACCCAAAATGGGGGGCGGGGGGCTACAAAGGCAAGAAGTGACTGGCTTACAAGCTTTCAAGAGGGAACCTAGATACAGAGGACCTGGAGGAAGGTAGAATCTCCAGTGAGTAGTATCCAATCTGTCTAGGCAGGGCTGATGCAATGAAATGCAGATGGGTCTCTTGTGATACAATAGTGAATAATTGTTATCAGGACTGATTGTGAGGGTTGGAAATGTAAAGGTAGATGTTTTATAGCAAGGAAGGGAGTGATTAACTTTTCAGTCTAGGAGTGGAGGTCCCTAGGACCATCAAGGGAGAAGAGCAGAGAGCAGGACCCTGCCCAGAGAAGCAGTGATGCCTGAAATGGAGGCAGAGATGATGACGTGGAGTGACGGAGCAGCTGGAAGACTTTAGATCCAGAGAGAGAGAGCGACTGTGTGCTGAAGACCTGGGGGGTACGGGGGGCAGGATTGCAGGGTATACCCTTTGGTTGGTTGATAATGCATGGAGGAGATTGTAACCATGGCAATGGGACAATATACGATAGAATGAATTAATGTTGTCCCATGTAAACTATCACATAATTCACAATAAAACATTCTATCTTATTTCTTTGTGTGAGCTGAGATTTTTCTGTTTTCTGTAAGGCATTATAAAGTTGTTCTATTTGTATCTAATTGATGGTTGTATGTTGGTATGTTCTTAGGCACTTGCCACCTGTCTTCCACTGGGTGTAATATAGAATGTGAGTGTATAATAGAGAATGAGAGTGTGTCTCTAGTTCTCTGTTTGCTGTTTATGTAGCACAGTTGAGAGCAGGTTCGGCTGGGCATTAACTGCTGTTTATCAATGATCAGATGGTACAGGAGTGGGTAGTGATCCTCATTAAGTGGTTCTGCAGTAGATATGGGTGTGGTTGGTCCAGGTGGCTATGGTTGCTATCTCCCATTGGGTTGGATAAAAAAAAGAAAAAGTGAAAAAAACAAGAACAGCAACACCAGAAAAGAAAATAAAGGAAAAAGATAGGCAGGGGGAAATAGGCAAACAACTGCAAGAAAGAACTAATAACTAAAAAGGAAAAAACAAGGAAGAGAAAACTACAGTAAAGCAAAACTAGGGATGGGGTAAAGAAAAGAGAAAAAAAAAAAATATTTAAAAAGAAAGAAGGGAAGGCGCAAAGAAGATAAACCAAAGAAAAGAAATGTAGAGAAAGAAAGCAGAAAAACACAGGGAAGGGGAAAACAAGATAAGAAAAAGAAAACAAAGAAGGAAACTGGAACAGGTGCAGGACCCAGAAAGGAGAAAACCATGGGTGTAACACAGCATGGGGCAGCACCCTCTGCTATTCAGGGAGCTCATGAAGTGGGTGTGAGGTACTGTGAAGAGGAGGTAGGACACCCTGTTCTAGATGGAGTTCCTACCAGCCTAGATGCTGTCTGGGGTCAGGGCACCTGTTCCAGAAGTAGTTTATACTGACTCAGAAAATAGTAGAGATTTGGGAGCTTCTTTAAATAGGAAGGAACTATTTTGGGCCCAGAGGGCAGCTTGGGGCAGGGTGACTGGTTATGGAAGGAGTTCCTGCCCTGCTTAACAATGGCAGGACCTGACACTGTGATGGGGGGAAGTGCATTGCTTTCAAATGCAAGCATGCTTCACCTGATATCTGATACACAAAGGCACAACTCCAACTTTAGGCAGAGCAGGGGCTGTACAGGGCAGGAGGTGTTGAAAGTCACTGAGCGGGTGAAGGTGGGGGCTGGTCACACTTCTGGTCACCAGAAAGGTGTGGGAAACAAGAGAGGTTCCCACCTTTCTCATCACCAGCCACCAGTGTACATTTGTGCTGCCAGTCCTCTGTTTGGATTGAATGCCAAGATGGCCATGCTAAATCAGACCAGCCTACTGTTATCCCATCTGCCTCCTCTCTAGTTGCTTTTGCTGAGGTTCTCCTAGTCAGTATTCAATCCATTTATCTTTTTTTTCCTCTGAAGTTTAGGGTTCCAGGATTAGCATTCTGTTTCATTTGGATTCTTTTGTCTTTTTTACAAAGGGTCTATGTAGTATGTCTGTCTAATCTGCCATCTTGCCAGAAATCAGATCCCAACTTTTGCTTTAGTATTTTAATGTTTAAGATGTCATTCACATTCATATAATAGGTCATATATTTTTAATAAGTCATATTTTTACTATCCATTGGTTGAGAAAAAAAAAAAATAAACTAAAGCCACTATGGGTATACATCATGACAGTATTCACATACATACATTTGGGGAAAATGTGCAAGGAAGATTATTTACTCATTCTAGACAATACTTGGGTCTTGTAGGGATTTCTATAGCCATCATAATAAAGTTACTCCTCCTAATCTTCAGCTGTCTGCTCCTACAAGTTGAGAATAATTCATTTTTTGCTTTTTTTGGTTAAACAATGGAAATTGATTTTTTTTTCTTGTTTATAAGAGCCATCCATGTAAATCATAAAAGAATTCAACTACTCAGGAAGTACAAAGAGAATAAAAGTCACCAATAATCTCATTTCTAGGGGCTCTGTTCTTTCTGTATCTTCTTTGACTTGTCATGCAGTGTCACTGGTCAATCTCATTTCATCTCTCAAGTAACCCTACCGGCCTTCTATGCCTGTTTTCCATGACAAGCAATTTGACGTATTTGCGCTATAAGTTTTGTGCAGAGATAGCCAAGTTGGGGAATTTAGTTACTAAGGAGCTCTGATAGCGTAGTGGTTACGAATTGGGCTGCGAACCTTAAGGTCAGAAGTTTGAAACTACCAGCATGTTCCATGGGAGAAAGATGAGGCTTTCTGCTCCTGTAAAGATTTACAGCCTCGGAAACCTTGTACAGGGTCGTTATGAGTCAGAACCAACTCCACGGCACATAACAACAACAACAACTGTAATAGCTGCCGAAATGAAAGCCATGTTTTGTAAAGAAAGAACTTGTCAAATCACAGAATGTGGCTAGAAAACCACTAACTTGAAAGATACTTGTTTCCCAGTGTGATTAGAGTCTGAAGGAGGAGTCATCATTTTGAAAAGAAACAATTCATTGGCTTCCAATTTTGGTGCCTATGCATCCACGAGGATTATTTCTAACTCACAAGTCCAGGAGTAACTCTTTGTGCCCACCAGGTAATAAATAGGCATTCTTCTCATGTTTCTCTGTGTCATCATATTGTGTCCTTGATTCAGTAGTTTACCCCATTAGTACTCTGATATTGCTGAAATGTCCTAGTCTCCCACCTTTGTCACCTTTGGTGCCAGCGAGACCATCAGTCATAAAGAATCATAAAATTCTTCATCTTATCTTCTAGGAGAAGCTAATTTGTGTAACTTGCCATTTCTTAGGTTCCACTTTTAATTTATAAGGTACCTTTATCGCCATATGGAGCAGTTCTACTTTGCCCACATGGGAGCATGAGTCAGAACCTTCTTGATGGCAAGTAGCAATACTTCTGAAGTTACTGTAAGTAGCTTAGGGTGAATGGAAAGGGCTTCTTTCACTGCAGGGTAGTGGGGAATTACATTAATTTTTATTGTCCTGTAACCTGAGTCCTGATGGCACTGTGAGTTAGGTGTTGGGCTGCTAACCACAAAGTCAGTGGTTCTAACCCACCAGCTGCTCCACTGGAGAAAGATGAAGTGTATGCGCTCATCAAGATTTATAGCCTTGGAAACCCTATGCAGGGGCACGATGAGTTGGAACTGACTCCACGGCACACCCTGTTCAAAATTAAATTTAGTGTATGGTTTATTAAGCCTATGGGAATGAGAAAAACATTTGTAATGCCACAAATACCATAACCTGTTTACATGCAAGAGACAGGGAAATCAAGACCTCCAAGTTGATCCAGGGTTTGCAAACTCAAAAGGTGCCGGAGGTACTATAAATGATAGAACCAAGCTGAGAGCTAGCTGTATAGTAGGGAGTAGTGGGAGTTATAATGAATCAGAGAGGGTATGCTTTTTAGGCATAAAAATGTATTTTTTCATACTTTTAATTATAAAAAAATCTTAAGCATAAAGAGAAGTTAAAATTTTAAGATGTAATGAACACCTGCATATCACCTACTTCTTAAATTCAGCAACTGTAAATATTTTACATATTTATTTAATCTATGTACACATGTATTTTATTTTCATCAAACAATTCAAATTTCAAAACAGCAATAACTGTACACGCTAAACAAAACACAGCTGAAAACAAATATGGCACATATTTATGATTACTTGGGAAGGACTTGTATGAGGGGCATGGATCAAGTATCAGTGCCAGAAAGGAGTCCTGGAAGTACAATGAACAAGATAGAGATCTGAGATGCCACAAAAGGTGAACTTGCAGAAACAGGCATAGTCTTCCAGTTCTTCTTCAACCTTGTTCTTTTTCAGATCTGTTAGGATTTTCCTTTTTATCTTTGAGCTATTATGAAATATTCACACAAGATAATAAACATAAAGTAAATGTACAGTTGAGAATAATAATTATAACACATGTGTATCTACCACTCAGATTAAGAAATAATGTGCTTCCAATACCTTTCCACAGACTACATCTGTGGAAAGAGAAGATGGAAAAGCTCCATATCATCAGTGAAGACAAGACCAGGTGCAGACTGTGGAACAGACCATCAATTAC
>NW_006408636.1:7003167-7007256 GCF_000296735.1 Chrysochloris asiatica | reverse complement strand
GCGGTGGTGAGGTTGGCCCAGGATCGAGCATTGTTTCGTTCTGCTGTGCATGGGGTCGCTATGAGTCGGTTCCGACTCGATGGCACCTGACAACGACAACAACAACAATACCTTTGAAGGCCCTTGCACACCTTCAGTCCCACCTACAAGACTATATTGATATGTCTATTATTTCCTTGCTTTTATTTGTAGTTATTATGCATGTGTTGTTGTTGTTAGGTGCCATGAGTTGGTACTGACTCATAGCGACCCTATGCACAACAGAACAAAACACCGCCTGGTCCTACGCCAACCTCACAAGCATTGATACACTTGAACCCATTGCTGCTGCCACTGTGACAAACCAACTCATTGGGGGTCTTCCTCTTTTTCTCTGACCCTTCACTTTACCAAACATGATATCCTTCTCCAGGGACTGGTCCCTCCTGATAATATATCTGAAGTATGAGAGACGAAGTCTGACCATCCTGGCTTCCAAGGAGCACTGAGGCTGTTCTTTTGGCAATCAATAGTACTTTCAATATTCTCACAGAAGAACCATAGCTCAAATGCATCCATTCTTCTATGGTCTTCCTTATTCACTGTCCAGCTTTCACATGCATAGGAGGTTATTGAAAATACCATGGTTTGAGTCAGGCACACCTTAGTACTCTAACTAACATCTTTGCTCTTGAACAATTTAAAGAGGTCTTGTGCAGCAGTTTCGCCTAATGCAACATCTCATCACATATGTATTCCTCCCTAAACAAGTTTCTATTTAGTTTTGCCTACCTTTACATATGATGTAATGTGATACAATAAAATGTAATGTAGTCTTCTGTGAGTTTATTGTTTTCACTCTACACTGAGATTTTGAGATTCATCCTTATTGACAGGTGTAGCTCTATTTTTTATATTCTATTGCATGACGATGGATACATCACAATTTATTCATCTATGTTGATAGGCATTCAGGTTGTTTCTAACTTGATTTTTGCTATGATAAGTCTTGTTTCTAAGACATTTTTATACATATCTTCTCATACTCATGTGCAAAAGTTTCTTTAGGATATATACTTAGAAATTGCTGGCTCATAGGTTCTGTGTATATATAGTCTAGTTTACTGGGAAATGATAGATTTTGTTTTCTGGAGTCATTATATCTATATACACTCACCAGAGTGTGAGAGTTTCCATTGTTCAAATGTTCTCTAGCACTTGGCTTTAACTGAATTTTCAATAGTTGCCAATCACCAGCCACTCCTCGGGAACTCTATACAGGGTCACTGTAAGTTGGAACTGACTCGATGGCACTTAACAACAGCAATCAGTTTATTCATGGTTTCAAGTTGCATTTTCCTGATCACTAATAAGGATGAGGGTAAGTTCATATGTTTATGGATCATAAGTTTTCTGAAAAGTGACTGGCCATTTTTCTATTGGTTGTTTTTATCTTTATTATTGATTTCTAGGTGCTCTTGATACATTCTCTATATTAATCCTTTGCCAGATAGGTGCTGCAGTGAAGAAGTATAGAGGGCATGACCTCTGGAACCAGGTACATAATTGTAGTTGTTAAATGCTGTCAAATCAGTTCCGACTTATAGCAACCCTGTATAGGGTTTCCAAGGCTGTCAATCTTTACAGAAGCAGAAAACCTCATCTTTCTCACAAGGAACAGATGGTGTAGTTACTGGCCTCATGGTTCGCAATCGAGTGTTTATACTACGGAGCCAGGTACTTAGTATTTCTTTAATGATCTTTGTGATGGTTGGTGCTATGTGTATATGCCATGATTCCCAGTATTGTGTAACTGTCTTCTATTTTGTGATTTGATGTAATTATCCTCCATTAATGTGTTGTAAATCTTAAACTCTATATGTTAATTAGATAAGTTTAGGATGGGGTGTATCTTGAATCACAGTTTTACAAGTGGGCATGACTCAAGTCACAACATTGCTCAAGTCATACACTGATTCAAGCCACACCCTTATCCAAGTTATCCCCTTACTCTAATATAATGAGAGTTGCCTTGGGAGCATGACCTGAATTCAATTTAGAGATGCTCTGGCAAGGCTCCCCCTTGCTCTGTATCCTGCATCTAATTTGTCAGTATATGACCTTCTAATACTGGGGACTTGAGCTAGCAGCCCCTCTCATTGGACCTGCTGACTATAGGATTCATCAGCTTTTGCATCTTTGTGAATAGTTGCAACAGTACATCAACAGATTGGTGGTGGTGTGCCATGGAGTTGGTTCTGACTCATAGCGACCCTGCATAGGGTTTCCGAGGCTGTAAATCTTTACGGGAGCAGAAAGCCTCATCTTTCTCCCATGGAACGAACGGATGATAATTTTGAAATGCTGACCTTGAGGTTAGCAGCCCAACTCATAACCACTACACTACCAGCGCTTCAATAAATTCAAGTCAGATTCACAAGAGGATGCAAGAGGACGTGGAACAAGGGATATATCATCAGGTGGATCTTGATTGAAAACTGAGAATACCAGAAAGAGGTTTACTTGAGCTTTATTAACTATGCACAGGCATTTGACTATGTGGATCATAATGAAATAAGGATAGCATTTGAAGAATGTGTATACCAGAGCATTTCACTGTGCTCACAAGGAACCCGTACATAGACCAAGAGGCTGTTGTTCAAACAGAACAAGGGAATACTGAATGGTTTGAAATCAGGAAAGGTGTGTGCTAGGGTTGTATCATTTTACCATATTTATTCAATCTGTATACTGAGTAATCCAAGAAGTTGTATTATATGAAGAAAAATGTGGCATTAGGATTGAAGGAAGACTCATTAACAACCTGGAATATGCTGATAACATAACTTTGCTTGCTGGAAGCAAAGAGGACCTGAAATACTTACTGATGAAGATCAAATGCTACATCTTTCGGTATGGGTTGCACTTCAATGTACAGAGAACAAAAATCCTCACAACTGGACCAGTAAATGATTGGATTTATCAGATTTCATTTTGCTTGGATCTACAACCAATAGTTATGGCAGCAGCAGTCAAGAAATCAAATGATAAATCTGCTGCAAAAGACCTCTTTAAAGTGTTAGAGAGCAAAGAAGTCATCTTTGAAGATGAAGGTATGCCTGCCCAAGCCTTTGTATTTTCAGTCACCTCATATGCATGTGAAAGTGGAACAATGAATAAGGAAGACAGTAGAAGGAAGAATCAATGCATTTGAATTCTGGTGTTGGAGAAGAATACTGAAAGTATCATGGACTGCCAAAAGAACAAACAAGTCTGTCTTGAAAGAAGTACAGCCAGAATGCTCCTTAGAAGTGAGGATGGTGAGACTTCATCTCTCATACTTTGGACATGTGTTCAGGGGAGACCAGTCCCTGGAGAAGGACATCAAACTTTGTTAAAGTTAAAGGTCAGCAAGTAAGAGGAAGACCCTCAACAAGATGGATTGGCACAGTGGCAGCAACAATGGGCTCAAACATAACAATTGTGAGAATGGTGCAGGACTAGGCAGTGTTTTGTTTTGTTGTTCATAGGGTTGCTATGAGTTAGAACTGACTTGATGGCATCTAACAAGAACCACATGAGCAAAATAGGAGCTTTGATGGCACAGGACTGCTAACGGCAATGTTGGAAATTCAATGCCACCAGCTGCTCCATGGGAGAAAGATGAGACTGTCTGTTCTGTAAAGATTTACAGTTTTGGAAACCCTATATAGGGTCCCTATAAGTTGGAATCAACTCAATGGCAGTGGGCTTGTTTTCTGCTTGTTTTTTTATGGGCAAAATATTTAATGACACAAGACGCATCAAAAGAAGATGGAAGGAACTTACTGTACCAAAAATAATAGGTCAGTGTTCTGCCATTTCAGGAGCAAGCACATGATCAATTACTAGTGGAACTGACAGCTGCACTGAGGGCACAGGCAAGAAACAAGGCTCCAGGAATTGACAGAATGCCAATTGAAATATTTTTTTAAATAAATATTTTATTGTATATTGAGTGATATTTTACATGGGGAAATATTAGTTTTACATTCATTCTATCGTACATAATTTCATTGCCTTAGTTACCATCCTGTCCATGCATCATCCCCCAGCGAATGGGTATACCTT
>NW_006408636.1:7001414-7002007 GCF_000296735.1 Chrysochloris asiatica | reverse complement strand
GGCTTTGATCTATATTCTTCTGTACTGCCGAGGCTCTTCAGGAATCCTCCTTCACTGGATGCCTTGTAATGCCGTTTTAGGTATTCCAATCAGTTATAGGCAGAAGACAGACTTACAAGCTTTCTATGGTGACACTTCTAGCTATTCCTTTTTCTCCCCATCCCCTGTCTGTTTTATAATATAATGTATGGGAAACCAAGATTCAAAAGTCAGCCAAGAATCATAACATTATTACCCCCTTTTCCCCATTCCAACCATATCCCAGTCTCTGTATCCCAGAACCCTGTTGTTCCAAGGCTGGGCCTACATAATTTTTTACTTCTGTCCCATTTAGCTCCTTGATACCTGTCTAGTCATTCTCCCATCTGTTTTGTTCTTCCATTCCCCTCTACCTACTTGTATATTGCTCCCACACCGCATCCCAAACTGTCCTGTGTCTACTCCTTGCCCAGTGCACCACCTTCCCCTCCCGCCCTTAACCCTACCCCTACATCCTATCAGCCTGCTAGGAATCCTCTTTAGTGGGATAGTATGGGTTCTTTTTCTTAGTCTTTTACAGTAGTGGTCCTATGCAGTATTTTTCCTTTTGTGAT
>NW_006408636.1:6984122-6985457 GCF_000296735.1 Chrysochloris asiatica | reverse complement strand
TACTTCTAGGTCATTTGTCTCAGACACTTTATCTTGTTTCTGGACATGTGCTGATATGGTTATCTGCTTTTGCTTACAGAACACCTTTTATGTTAAGAAGTTTTTGTTAAGTGCCGTCGAGTTGGTTCTAACTCAAGTTTAGGGTTTAGGGTTTCTGAGAAGTAACTGGTGAATTTGAACCCATGACCTTGTAGTTAGAAGTCTAGTGCTTATCCTACAGTGCCAAAACAGATCTATTGGTTCTTTTGGCTTATCCTCCAGTTCCAAAATGGATCTATTGGTTCTTTTGGCAGCCCATGGCACTTTCACTATTCTCCTCCAACACCAGAACTCAAATGCATCAATTCTTCTATGGTCTTCCTTATTCACTGTCCAGCTTTCACATGCATATGAGGTTATTTTGAAAATACCATGGCTTGGGTCAGGCTCACCTTTGTCCTCAAGCTGACATCTTTGCTCTTTAACACTTTAAAAAGGTCTTCTGCAGCAGATTTGCCTAATGCAATACGTCGTTTGATTTCTTGACTGCTGACTCTATGAGTGTTGATAGTTGATCCAAGAAGCATATATTCCTTGACAACTTCAATTCTAGTTAGTAGGGTTATTTAATTTATTTATTTTGCAGTGGTATAGCATTGCGATTTTGCAACTACTTTAGTTGTATTCTGTTGTTGTTGTTGTTGTTAAGTGCTTTTGAGTCATTTCCGAACCATAGTGACCCTGTATAGGGTTTCCAAGGAATGGCTGGTGAGCTTGAACCACCAACCTTGTGGCTCAAAACGACTTTGCAGTGTAGCGCATTAGCCCACAGCACTATCCCAGGACTCAAGCTGTATTCTAGGATTGAGCGAATAAGTAATTCCATTGAGTAACGGGAGTTAGGCTTCACACTGTCAGAGAATGGATGTACAAATATGGAAAGAGGTTAGAATGATACTTGTGCTGTTTCAATGGAATTGGAAATAAAATTGTATGAAAACAAGATTGCTAATATAGAGAATTAATGCCCTTTGGTGATTCAAGCTCACCAGCTGCTCCTTGGAAACCCTATACAGGGTCGCTATGTGTCGGAACCAACTCAATGGCACTTAACAACAAAAACAAATGGGGAGGTGGAAACACTGAATGGTGTATTCAACCTGTATGCTGAGCAAATAATCTGAGAAACTGGGTTCTATGAGGAAAAACGTGGCATCACGATTGGAGGAAGACTCATTAACAACCTGCGATATGCAGATGATATAACCTTGCTTACAACAACTGAAAGTGAAGAGGACTTAAAATACTTATGAAGATCAAAGAGCACAGCCTTTGGTATGGATTGCATCTCAATGT
>NW_006408636.1:6961121-6983227 GCF_000296735.1 Chrysochloris asiatica | reverse complement strand
TGGATTGGCCAAGTGGCAGCATCGATGGACTCAAGCGTGGCAACAGTAGTGAGGTTGTCCCAGGACCAGGCAGTGTTTTGTTCTGTTGTGCATAGCGTCACTATAAGTCGGTACCAACTCGATGGCACCTAACAACAATAACAAATGGGAGGTGGGAGTCCTGGTGTGTTGCTGTGGGTTAATGTACCAGACTTCAAAGCCATTTGAACTGCAATGTCAGCAGTTCTAGCTCACCAGCTGCTCCTCAGAAACCCTATACAGGTTTGCTATGGGTCAGACCTGACTGAACGGCACTTAACAACAACAACAACAACAACAAACGGGGAGGTGACATCTGAGCAGAGACTTGAGAGTAAGTGAACCATTCTTCTCTGGGGCAAAAGCATTCCAGGCATACAGGTATGTCCTAGTAGAGAGTGCTTAGGAACAGTGACACTCTAGTAGTGAAGAACACAGCTAGTGCCCAGACCTGGGCTTCTGTGTACCATTTTTCTTTCTTTTTAAATAAATGTTTTATTGTGTATTGAGTGGTAGTTTACATGGGGAAACATTAGTTTTACATTCATTCTATTGTACATCGTTTAATTGCCATAGTTACCATCCCGTCCATGCATCATCCCCCAACGAAAGGGTATACCCTGCAAGCCTGCCCCTTTATCTCCACCCAACTGTCCTCAGCACACAGCCCCTTTCCCTCTCTGGATCTCAACTCCCCAGGCACTCCATCTCTTCACGTCATCCTCTCTGTCTTCCTCTCAGGCCTCACTGCTTGTCTGGGAGGGGTCCCGCTCTCCATTCTTCTCCGTTGATGGTCCCAGGGCCCTCCGCTCCTAGACTGAAAGGTTAATCACTCCCCTCCTTGCTATAAAATATCTGCCTTTACATTTCCAGTCCTCACAATCAGTCCTGGTAACAATTTTCACCATTGCATCACATGAGACCCATCTGCATTTCTTTTCATCAGCCCTTCCTAGACAGGTTGGGTACTATTCACTGGAGACTCTACTATCCTCCCTTCCCTTTGGATCTAGGTTCCCTCTTGAAGGCTTGTAAGCCAGTCACTTCTTACCTTTGTATCCCTCCCCCTATTTTGGGTAGCCAGTGTTCAAGTTGCCCATCCCTTTCCACTCTTTGTGTGGAGGGAGTGGGAATAATTCTTGGAGCCGGGAATTGTTTCCTCTTTTGAGCTACTGCAGTTATAAGTGTAGGTCCAGTTCATCAAGTTGTATCAGATGAGACTTTTTTTTTTACCTCTTCTTTCTTCTTCGGGTTGAGTTCTGTTCATCCAGGTCAAGTGGGTATCATCTGCAAGTGAGGGTGTTCTGTCCACCCTCTTCTTATCAGCTGGTGTCTTCGCTCTCCACTCTAGTCCTCTGTGGCTGTGTCACTGACTCTGAGCCCATGAGTCCCCAGGTCTTGCCTGGCTGCTGGCCGAACGAGTCCCCACCCGGGTTTACAGTAGTCTGTTGAACGATGCAGGACTTAGCTCTCAGCTTCATTGGTGTTCTTCGGTCACATCTCTTTATGGGTGACGTGCTTAGTCCCCAATCAGAGCGTGTATTTCAATTGCATCTTAGTCTTGGGAGAAGATTTGTGCTGAGAGGACCCAGCCACTTGCCTTGATGTCTCCTGGGCTAGCAACTTGCTTGTTCTTGTGGTAGCAGTCAGACTGCCCTCACTGTTCTGTATTTTTCCTGTAGGTCTTTCTTTCAAGAAGTGGCTGTTCCAGGCTGGTCTGCTTGCCCTTTCAAGAGGAACGTTTCCCGTCTCTGAAGGTCTGGATGTGGTTAGGCTTCGATCTATATTCTTCTCTACTGCCGAGACTCTTCAGGAAACCTTGTTGTGTACCATTTTTCATCCACAGGAAACAGGGCTAGAAAATATATGGAGATAGACTGATTTCGATGATGGTGCATGGAAAGCAAAACATCAATTTGAAACATCTTTTTGTGGCAGAAAGCAAACGTTCCAATTATGTTGTTGTTGTTAAGTGCCGTCGAGTGGGTTCCGACCCACAGCGACCTTGTACAGTGTTTCCGAGGCTGTAAATCTTTATGGGAGCAGAATGCCTCATCTTTCTCCCGCGGAGCAGCTGGTAGTTTCTAACTGCTGGCCTTGAGGTTCGCAGCCCGATTCGTAACCACTACGCTACCATAGGGAAGGTCAAATGTGCACAGAAGTCACTAGGTAAATCAAGGCCAATTTGAGCACTAAAATACAGAAATAAATCACAAACCACTGAAAAAAATTAGAATACAATTCCATTCTGATATAGATGTGTGTGTGAGATGGGGGAGGGAGCAGTGCTTACCCTCGAATGTGATTAAATGTATATTGTTGTTTGTTGTAACATTAGGAGCTGGGCTGCTAACCGCAAGGTCGGTCAGCTGTTTGAATCTACCAGCTGTTCCATGGGAGAAAGATGAGGCTTTCTGCTCCCGTAAAGATCTACAACCTTGGAAACGTTATATAGGGTCGCTATGAGTCATAACCGACTCCAAGGCACATAACCACCACCAACCACCATCAAGTTAACCTCCTGACTCATTGCGACCCCACCCACAATGAAACAAGCTACCCAGTCCTGTGTAATCCCCATGATCTGTTGCAGATTGCACCATTGTGATCCATAAGGTTTTCATTCTAATTTTTGGAAGATCACCAGGCCTTTCTTCCTAGTCTTTTCCTACAAAGTATACTTGAATCTAAAGTTGAACTTCAATCCAAACAAGGCTCTAGCTAAATTCCAGTTTGTAGGAAATAGGAGAACTAAAGGAGCAAGTTAAAAAGACATTAGACTAGATGTATGATTTGTTGAATATAAAACTGATGATCTGCCCTGTAAACTTTCACTCAATCCACAATAAAAACCTTAAAAAAAAAAAAAGACATTAGACTAGACAAACAAATGGAGCTTTCTGCAGGACAATTGATCTAGTATTTCAAGAAGTCAAAATTGAAATAACTTACTGAACATTATAAACCAACTGTAAATGAAAACATTTTCCAGGTAATGAAGGAAATTGAATTATGGACTGAATATTAGATGACACCAAAGAATTACTGTAAATTTTGTTGTGTGTTGTAATGATCTTATTGTTATGCCATTGTCTTTACATAAGACTTACATAAAGGTTGACTTTACTTTAAAATATTTTAGCAGAAAAGACAAAGTAGTATCTTTCTTACTAATTGTGTGAAATGCATACATAATAAATTGTCTGCCTTTTCAACATGCTTCACATGTACACTTCAGTGACATTAGTTATGTTTATCATATTGTTCAACTGCCATCTGTTTCCAAATCATCACCCTTAACAGAAGCTCAATGTTCCCTAAGCAGTGAGTCCCCCTTTTCACCTCCCTCCCCCCTACCTTGGTTGTTGGTTGTTAAGTGCCATCAAGTCGTTTCCGACTCATAGGGGCCCAATATAGCATTTCCAAGGAGCAGCTGGTGGGTTTGAACTACCGACCTTTGTTCAAAATCCAGTGCTGATTCTGCAGTGCCGCACGAGGTTATGCCTGGTAACCACTAATAAACTTTGGTCTCTATACCTTTGTCTTCTCTAGATATTTCACATCATTGTAATCATACAATATTTTTCCTTTTGACTGAATTATTTCACTCAGCATAATGTTTTCGAGGTTCATCCATATTGTAGCATGTATCAGAATTTAATTTCTCTTTATGGATGAATAATATCCCATTGTATGCATGTTGTTGTTAAGTGCCATCTAGTCAGTTCTAACCCAGAGTGACCCTATATGTATGTACCATATTTTATTTATCCATCATCAGTTGATGGACATTTAAGCTGTTTCTACCTTTTCACTGTTGTGAATAGTGCTGCAGTGAACACTGGTGTACAAGTAGGTAGATAATGGCTAATGATATTAAGCATCTTTTCATGTGCTTGTTGGCCATTTGTACTTCTTTGGAGAAATGTCTGTTAGAGAGTCCTTTGTAAGTGGCAGTAACTTGATGTGGTGCCATGAATTACTTTTTTAGTGTTTTATTGTAAATTATGTGATAGTTTACATGGGAGATCATTAGTTTTAGATTCATCCTATCGTATATCATTTCATTGCCATGGTTACATGAATTACTTTTATATGACCTTTCTTGCCATGGTCTTGTGACTCCTACAAAATGATTGGGTTGTTGTTGTTAAGTGCCATCAAGTGAGTTCTGACTCATAGTGACCCTGTATAGGGTTTCCAAAGAACAACTGGTGAGTTTGAACCGCTGACCTTGTGATTCAAACCGACTTTGCAGTCCAGTCCACAGCACCACACCAGGACTGGACTTTTCAAATAAGGTGCTTGTGCTTATTAGCTTATGCTTGCTAATAATGCAAGTAAGGTTCATGGAGCCTCTATGGGGGTGGGACTGAACATGCAAATAAGGTATATGGTTAGTTTTGCTTTCCAGCTAGGCTTAAAAGGAGTACCTTTTAAACCTAACTACCATTCAGAGTCCTTGTGTGGCTCTGTGGGTTAATGCGCCAGACTTCAAAGTCGTTTGAATTGCAAGGTTGGCAGTTCAAGCTCACTAGCGGCTCCTTGGAAACCCTATACAGGGTCGCTATGGGTTGGAACCGACTCAATGGCACTTAACAACAACAACAACAACCATTCAGAAAGAAGAACCAGCTGTCATGTAAGGTGCAACTTTTGGTCTCTCCCTGTTTGAAAGAAAGAAGAGTGAAAAAACTTTAAGACACTTGGAAACAATTATTCCAATGGCCTGATAGACCACAGGAACGTCAGTATCCATGACCTTGAGATTAGAAGAACTAGATAGTGCTTGGCTACCACTACCAACGTCTCCAAAAGGGATCACATTAGTACCTGGATAGAGTAGGAGAAATATGATTAAAACTTAAAATTCATTTAAAAAAAAAAAAGACCAGGCTACTGGTCAGATGATAGAGACTGGTGGAACCCTGAGCCCTTGGTGACCTTTCAGATCTAGAATTGAACTAACCCCAGTGGCTCAATTTTCAGCCAAGTAATAGATAGGTATATAGAGGGGATGAGGGCACTGGTGGATTACGCACACTATAGAATGGGCAACCATTTGAGATCAAAAGGCCAGCATTTACCCAAGGGCAAAGTTCAGAAGGGTTAGTTAGGAAAGAAGCAGGTATAGAAACAAGAAATGCAGGGAGGAAGTGAGATAAGTGATGTTACTTTGAGGGCACTACAATTGTGATGACATGAGGTGTTTATTTTGTTGGATGTAAAACTGGTGATTTGCTCTGTAAAGCTTCAATCAATTTACAATAAAACATATTTAAAGAAAGAAAGACGAGCCAGAAGTAGAGCATGTCATTTGGGCCTGGAATTCATATTCATATATCTCCTAGACCGAGGGACAGAGAGAGCTGTAACACCTGAGACAGCACAAGACAGCAAGAAACAATGATAGAGAAATAGTACCAGTAGAACCAAGATACTGGTGCCAAGATGGAAAAATGAACTTCTCAGTTCATGGATCAAGGAGCTACAGTACATGTGCCAACCCATTGAGTGAGAGCTGGGCATCTTTAGGCAGGAGACTTGTTGACAAAGGCCTGGGCATTGCCTAAGCAGGGCAAAGGCCAGTTTGAGAGACCAAAGAATTGAGGGCTGAATGTCTGAGGACCCAAGAGAGGCCTGCTTGTGAGCATGGCTGAGAAGAGGCTGTCTTGATTGAAGAACTGGATCCCAAATTGTAACCTGTTACTTCCTTAATAAATCCTATAGCTGTACTGTTTTTTAGTTCTGTGTGGCCATTGCAACAAATTATCAAACCCAGCAGAAAAGTAGAGAGTACTCTCGGAGGGACTGCTATTTTCAGAAATGATAAAAAGATTGGAGAAAGGAGGTATGTCTGACCTTCAGCTCACAGTATCTAGCCTTGAGCTAATGCTGATGGCCATTCTCTTTAACCCTTGTGAAGTCCGACAAAGAGGTCAGACATTGCCACCACACCATTTTTACACTTGGTAATTGTTTAATCAAGGTGGTTCGTTGTACTGCTCTCTCTACTTTTATGTTTGAAATTCTTCATAATAAGAAAAAAATTAACCCACCGACAACTCCTCATATCGTTTAGAATAAAATCATCATCACCTTGATCCATGAGGTCCTACATGATCTAGTCCTCATCTACCTCTCTTACCTCATTTTCCATCCTCTACATTGCTCATTCCACTATAACCAATTACCAGGCTGTCGTTCTGTTTCCTGTACATGACAAGCAGATTTCCCCCATGTTTTTGTCCTTGTTACCTCTGACTGGACTGTTGTTATCCACCCCCCTCTACTCCCCAGCTATTGGCAATGCTAGCTCCCTCATTTCATTCAGGTCTCTATTCAAATAATACCTTACCAGGGAATGCCTACCTCACTACTCTAGCTAAAATAAAGACTCCCCAAAACATGCTGATTCCTTAATGGCTTTATTTTCCCTTGATGGCATTTAGCTGTTTGCTTGATCAATAGTTTACCTCCCCACTTAGAATGTTAATTCTGTGAGGACAGGATCTTTGTTTTTTATTCAGTGCTGTGACTATAGCATATAGAACAGTACTTGACACATAGTAGTAATTCCATACATATTTGCTAAAACAAAGGAAGAAATGGTGTAATGATAGCTTGAAAGCATTGCGTGATGTAGGACATGCAACAATTCAGGTTGACACATTTGCTTAACTGATCCTCTAGGAACAACATGTGCTGTAATGTCCTGTATATGTCATATGGTGTGAGAGATCTTATGGATAAAGAATGATATCTCCCAGACTCTGCTTGTTTTCAAGGTGTAATTGTTTACATAGATGCTTTTGGGCTGTGTTACCCTGGGATTTGTAAAGAAGGTGGAGTCCCCTCCAGCTATCAGTGTGACTGCTCTATTTTCTAACTCATCACTTCCCTGTTCTAGACTATCACTGAACTGTTTTTTTCCCAGTTACTAAGAGAAAAAAAAAACCCAGAGGAAGACTGGTTATTGAGGAAAAGTTCTACAAGATTCAGGGAGCCAAAACTTGAAGATAGTACCCATTTGACCTAGCTTTGATGGCTTGATGACCAGAGCTTAACTACAGGAAGATAAAGAAATTTGATAAAGGAAGTAAATGTAACTTGCAACAATTTTATAAGCTTGACCTATGCTTATGAATGTAGTAGTTCAAAATACCAACCGAAAGGGAAGGCGTCTTCACATCAAGAATCAAGCCTGAACTTCCTAATACAGTTTATTAAGCAAGCATAACCCTCATAGCAAAACCAGGGAAGGACATCACTAAGAAAGAAAATTATAGACCAATATCCTCCATGAACATAGACACAAAAATTCTCAATAAAGTCCTAGCCAACAGAATCCAGCAGCACATCAAAAATATAATACATCATGACCAAGTGGGATTCATATCAGGGATGATATGCTTCAACATTAGAAAAACAATCAATGTAACCCACCATATAAATAAGAAAAAGGAAAAGAACCACATGATCATACCGATTGATGCAGAAAAGGCATTTGACAAAATCCAACATCCATTCCTGACAAAAGCACACAACAAAGTAAGAATTGAAGGAAAATTCCTCAGCATAATCAAGAGTATATATACAAAACCAACAGCCTACATTACTCTCAATGGAGAGAAACTGAAAGCCTTCCCTCTGCAAACAGGAACCAGACAAGTATGCCCTTTGTCACCACTCCTATTCAAAATATTGTACTGGAAGTCTTAGCCAGAGCTATATGGCAAGATAGAGAAATTAAAGGCATCCAAATTGACAAAGAAGAAATAAAACTCTCTATTTGCAGATGATATGATCCTATACATAGAAACCCCCAAAAACTCAGTAAAAAAAAAAAGCTATTAGACCTCATTGGAAGATTCAGCAAAGTGACAGGGTATAAGCTGAACATACAAAAATCAGTTGGATTCCTCTATAGTAACAATGATAGCACTGGAAAGGACATTAGGAAAGCAATACTATTTACAATAGCTGCCCAAAGGATGAAATAGCTAGGTATAAATGTAACCAGAGAAACAAAGGAGCTATACAAAGAAAACTACAAAACAATACTACAAGAAACCAAGAGACAAAAGTGAAAACATATACCATGCTTCTGGATAGGAAGACTTAACATCGTGAAAATGTCAATACTGCCCCAAACAATTTACACATATAATGCAATCTCAATCCAGATTCCAATGGCATTCTTCAAAGAGATGGAAAAAAGAATTACAAACTTCATATGGAAAGGAAAGAGACCCAGTATAAGCAAAGCACTGCTTAAGAAGAAGAATAAGGTTGGAAACCTCTCACTCCCTGATTTAACATTTTACTACACAGCTGCAGTGGTCAAAACAGCATGGTACTGCTACAATGAAGGATATATATTGATCAATGGAACAGAATCGAGAATCCAGAAATTAACCCATCCACATACAGCCAACTGATTTTCAACAAAGTGCCTAAGTATACTGCATAGGGAAGAGATAGTCTCATCAACAGATGGTGCTGGCAGACCTGGAAAGTGATATGCAAAAGATTGAAATAAGACCTTTACCTCATGCCTTATACAAAAACCAACTCAGCATGGATTAAAGACCTAAATGTGAATCCCAGAATTATAAGGATCATCAATGAAAAAATAGAAACAAATGTGGCATATACAGACTACCAAACATTTTGAAAATTATCCAAACCAAAGTCGACAAAATAGATGATTGGGCCATACTAAAAATTAAAAACTTATGTGTATCAAAAGGCTTCACCAAAAGAGTAAAAAGGAAGCCCACAGAATGGGAAAAAATCTTTTGCAATGAAACATCGGACAAGGGACTCATTTCTAAAATATACAGGAAATGACAACACCTCTACAAGAAAAAGACAAAGAGCCCAATTTAAAAAATTTAAATGGGCACAGGATATGAATAGACATTTCACCAAGGAGGTGATCTGGACAGCCAACAAATATATGGAGAAATGTTCATGATCATTAGCCATTAGAGAGATGTAAATCAAAACAACAATGAGATATCATCTCACAGCAGCAATAACAGCAAAGATCAAAAAGTAAAGAACAATAAATGCTGGCCAGGATGAGGAGAGACTGAGACACTCCTACATTGCTAGTGGGATTGAAAATGACCCAACCACTCTGGAAAGCAATATGGCGATTCCTCAGAAGGCTGGCAATAGAAATACCTTATGATCCAGCAATTTCTCTACTTGGTATTTACCCACTAGAAATACGAGCCATAACATGAGTAAATCTATGCACAGCAACGTTCATAGCAGCACTATTTACAACAGCAAAAAGATGGAGACAGCCTAAGTGCCCATCAATGGATAAACAAACTGTGGTGCATACACACAATGGAATACTATGCTACCTTGAAGAACAACAAGGAAGCTGCAAGCCACCAAAAATATGGATGAACCTTGAGGACATTATGTTGAGAGAAATTAGTCAGTCACAAAAGGAGAAATACTTCATAGGAACATTATTGCAAAAGACTAAGAAAAAGAACCCAACCTAAAAGGGGGGGAAATTATATATATATATTTGCTGATCACCTGGATGTATGGGATGAGAGGAGGGGAGGGAGGGAGGGGAAGATAGAGCACTGGGTAGGGAATAGACACAGGATAGCTTGGATGCTCAGGGAGAGGGGGTGGGCAACTCACAAGAAGGGGGAGGGGAATGGAAGAACAAAATGGATGGGAGAATAGTTAGGCAGGTTTGCATGGGCTAAGTGGGACAGAGGTAAATGATGATATATGCACAACCTTGGAACAACAGGGCTCTGGGATAGAGGGATTGAGACATGGTTTGAATGGGTAAAAGAGGGGAATAATGTTAAGATGCTTGGCTGTCTTTTGAATCTTGGTTTCCATTGCCTACCATTGTAAAATAGACACTTGAAGCGGGGAGAAAGAAATATCCAGAAACATCATAATAGAAAGCTTGTCTTCAGCCTATAACTGATTGGAATACCTTAAAGGGGGCTAGAAGTTGCCCAGTGAAAGAGGCTTGCTGTGGAGCCTTTGCTTTGCATAAGACCATAGGTAGAATCCAGAACCCCATCCAGAATCATCTGAGGTGGGACATTTCCACTGGAAAGGATGAGTATACCAGCCTGGAGCGGCTAGGAGAACAGAAGATACTTCTTGAAAGAAAAACCAACAGGAAAAATAAAAAACAATAATGGCAGTCTGATTGACAATTACAAGAACAATCAAGCTGTTCACCCAGGAGCCATCAAGGCAAGTGGTCGGGTCCCCTCAGAGCAAACCACCTTCCAAGACTACGACTCAAGGGGATTACATGAGTAGGCATGTGGTCTGGCTGGTGACCACATTGGTCACCGATAAAGGGAATTGGGAAAAAACAGCAATGAAGTGGTGAGCTAAGTCTGACCACATTCAACAGACTCCTGTGAACCTGGGTTGAGACCTGATTGACCAGCAGTATTGCAAGACCTAGAGACCCCTAGGCCCAGAGACAGTGACATGGCCACAGAGAACTAGAGTGGAGAGTGAAGCGTCCAGCTGATATAAAGTGAGGGAAGATGCACAAGAACACCCATACTTGCAGATAGTACCCACTTGACCTGGCTTCAATGGCTGGATGATCAGAACTCTACTTAAAGAAGAGCGGGGAAAAAAGAGTAACCTGCTACAATTTGATGAATGTTACCTATATTTATGGATGTAGTAGCTCAAAACAGGGAATAAATCTTTACAGCAAAGATCACTCCCACCTCCTTGGTACACAGGGTTGACAGGGATGGGCAACTTAGACATTGGCTACCCAAAATGGGGATGATACAAAGGCAAGAAGTGACTGGCTTACAAGCTTTCAAGAGGGAACCTAGTTCCAGAGGTTGCAGGGGAAGGTAGAATCCCCTCTGAGTGGTTTCCAATCTACTGGGATGAGACTGATGAAAGGAGATTGTACAATAGTGAATAATTGCTATCAGGACTGACTGTGAGGGTCAGAAACGTAAAGGTAGACATTTTGTAACAAGAGGAGGAGAGTGGTTGATTTTGCAGTCCAGGACCATCAAGTGAGAAGAGCGGAGTGCGGGACCCTACCCAGGTAAGCAGTGACGCCAGACATGGAAGCAGAGTTGATGACATGGGGAGATGGAGCAGCTGGGTACTCTGGACTCAGGGAGGGAGAGGGGCTGTGTGCTGATGGCCTGGGGGGTGCAGGCCTATGGGGTGTACTCTTTGGTTGTTTGATGATGCATGGAGGGGATTGTAATCATTACAATGAAATGAAATATACGATAGGATGAATGTAAAGCTAATGTTCTCCCATGTAAACTATCACGTAATTCACAATAAAATTTTTAAAAAAGAATCAAGCCTACCCCTTAGGTATACAGGGTTGACAGGAACAGGCAAATTAGACATTGTCTACCTAAAATGGGGGTGGGGGCTATAAAGGCATGAAGTGGCTGGTTTATATGTTTTCAAGAGGGAGTTTAGTTTTAGAGCATGCAGGGATAGGTAGAATCCTCATTGAATAGTTTTCATCTTGTCTAGATGGGTCTGGTGAAAGGAGATAGGGATAGGGTTCTTTTGATTCACATGAGTAATTGTTATCGTAATTGCGATAGTCACAACTGTAAATGTAGAAGTTTTGTAACATAAAGGGGGGAGTAGTTAATCTTACATTCCAGGAACAGAGAAACCTAGGACCATCAAGGGAGAAGAGCATAAATGGAATATGGAACTTTTAACCAGAGAAACAGCCGCACCAGAGATGGAGGTCTATATGATGACATGGAGAGATTGAGCAGCTGAGGACTCTTGACTCATGGAAAGAGAAAGGCTGTGTGCTGGCTGTCAGGATGCAGGCTTGCAGAATGTGCCCTTTGGTTGTTTAAATGATTATATATTCCTGAGTGTTTTTTGTGTACGTGTGAAACAACAACAACAACAAAAAAAACAAAAACCAGAGGGCAGAGAAGCAAATACTGTTTGTTAAATGTTGATGCATGGAGGGGATTGTAATCATTGCAGTGAAATGAAATACTGTAGGATGAGTGCAAAGCCGATATTCTCCCATGTAAACTATAACCCAATTCACAATAAAAGCTTAAAAAAAAAGATTCAGGGAGCCTAGAAAAGTTTTTTGCCCCTCCTCAGACAATACCCCTCAAAATGGTGGTGGCTTGTCTTGTGGGGGCTCAGAAAGAGTGGATTCTCTGTGGTACCCTAGGAACTGGGTAAAATGTGAAGAATTCTTCCCTCCCTTCAACAATGAAATACCACCACCATCCCCCTCACCTCTGTTTTCTCTCCAGTCTCTCTCCATTGGCCCTCTTGATATTCTAGCTATGCACCCACCAGATAGAAGTAATCTTTGGCCTGTATTATCTGAAAACTCATTACACACTGTAGAATTGATTATTAAAAGAAAAGTAAATCCAAATATATGCTTTTTGAAAACTCTTATTAACTCTGTGGAAGGAGCCTTGATAGCGTAGTGGATTATGCATTGGACTGCTAGCTGTGACATTAGCAGTTCAAATGTATCAGCAGTTCCATGGGAGAAAGATGAGGCTTTCTACTGTAAAGATTTACAGCCTCAGAAATCCTATACAGGGTTACTGTGAGTTGGAACACATCACCATCACCAGCATAATAACTGTAAAACCAAACACAAAAAGAAACATTGTATCACAAATTCTTCCTTTGGATGGTTGTTTTCCCTTATAGGCTGAACTGCTTAAAATACCTTAAAATACAAATCTGTGAATATACTAAAGTCCACTGGACTTTAAGGGGGTAAATTTTATGGCATGTAAATTATATATCAGTTTTTTAAAATGCAAGTCCTTGAAGTTGGGGATGAAGTTGTCATATTTTTCTGCTAAATATTCCTCGAATAAACATACCAACACACCAAAACCCACTGCCATAGAGTCGATTCTATAGAGGGTTTCTGAGAGTGTAAATCTTTACAGGAGCAGACAGCCTCATCTTCCTCCTGTGGAGCAGCTAGTGGCATTGTTTTTTACTTTCAAAACCTTTCAAATGTATTTAAAATACAGTCATGCCTCTGCAAAGTTTTTGTTGTCCATGGTATGTGTAATGAATGTCACATGGTAAATACTAGGAGCAGGGCAATTTCTATGGCAATTCTAAAAGTGATCCCTTGCCCTCCTATTTCAATAAAATGTTATTGGCTGAGTTCCTTTGAGAATCTAACAGTTCAATCACTTCTGCTTTATAGGCTGACCTTGATTTGTATTTCTTGACAATGTAGATTTGCAACAGCATTAGATTACAAAAAGTTGTTTCACTGATATTAAATACCTGTTTGTAGATAGCAACCTTCCTCTTCAAAGATTTCTTTGCCGGGGACTTCTTCGGTGCTTCTGTACAGGGACTTGAAGATCTCCTTATACTCCAATTCTGATGTTTCATCAACCAGTTGTCTTGCTGCAGCTGTTAAATCAGAAGTATACTTTCTTGAGGGTGAAATGTTTTCCTTTTATCTCACTCTACCTATTTTTGAGTGTTTTTAAGACACAGTTCTGCCAAAATTGGTGCTTGATTCATTATGCATTAATGGAATCCATAGTCAAAATTTCGTATTTCCACTACAAGTTATAGCTTTTCTTAGCTTTTATTGATTTGACCTTTCTTTCTCTAATACACTGGGGAAAGTAAAAGCATTTTCTGAGTTTAAGAAATTTGACCAAAAAAAGTAAAAAGTGCAGTAAGAGAGATCAGATCATGTCACTTTTCTGTTCAGAACTTTTCAGTGGTTTCCCATCTAACTCAGAATAGTAACGTAAGTCCTTATCATGATCTACCAGACCTTATATTCTTTGATCCCTGCCTACTGCTCCTATCCCATTTCTTGCCATTCTTCCACTCTCTCATTCCAAAGCTTCAGCTTATTGCCAATTGATTTGCATTCATGTAAACAGTAACTTTGGGTATTACTGTGGGGATTTTATTTGCAATAAGAAAGGGGTTACCTTTAAACATAATTCTGTTATCAATGAAAAATAGGGAAAAACCTATGGGTCCTAATACATGGCATAAATACATTATCAAACATAACTGAAAATTCACAAACAGCAGAAGAAAAACAAGATGACTAGGACCAGTTAAAGATTAGACATTATGTACATCAAAAGATTTCACCAAAATAATAAAAAGAGAACCAATAGACTGGGGGTGGGAGGGATGGCAATGATGTATCAGACAAGGACTACCCTCTAAAATTTATAGTCCACTTCAACAATTAACAAAAGACAAATAATTCAGTTAGAAAATGGACAGAGAACATTAACAGATACTTCACAAAAGAAGACATTCAGGCGGTCAACACACATATGAAGAGATTTTCATGATCATTAGCCATTGTTGTTGTTGTTAAGTGCCATCGTCAGTTCTGACTCATAGTGACCCTGTATAGGGTTTCCGAGGAGCGGTAGGTGAATTTGAACCACAGACCTTGCAGTTCAAACTGACTTTGTGGTCTAGTTCATTATCCCACAGCGCTACACCAGGATTCCCATTAGCTATTGTTGTTGTTAAGTGCCGTCGAGTCGATTCCAACCCATCGTGACCCTATATTGGATTTCCGAGGAGCAGCTGGTGAATTTGAACCACCGACCTTGCAGTTCAAACCGACCTTGTGGTCTAGTGCATTATCCCACAGTGCTACACTAGGACTCCCATTCGCCATTGTTGTTGTTAAGTGCCGTTGAGTCGATTCCAACCCATGGCGACTCTGTATAGGGTTTCTGAGGAGCATCTGTTGAGCTTGAACAGCCAATCTTGCAATTCAAACAGCTTTGCAGTCTGGTGCATTAACCCTTAGCACCACACCAGAACTCCATTAGCCATTGTTGTTGTTAAGTGCCCTCGAGTCAATTCTGACTCATAGCGACCCTGCACAGTTCAAACGACTTTGCAGTCTGACGTATTAGACCACAGCACCACACCAGGATTCATTAGTCATTGTTGTTGTTAAGTACCGTGGAGTTGATTTCGACTCATAGTGACCCTGCACAGGGTTTTCAAGACTGTAAATAAATCTTTACGGCAGCAGAAAGCCCCATCTTTCTCCTGCGGAATGGCTGGTAGTTTTGAGCTGCCAACCTTGAGGTTAGCAGCCCGATTCATAATCACTACGCTACCAGAGTCATTGTTGTTGTTTTCTGCCGTGGAGTCAGTTTCTACTCATAACGACCCTATACACGGTTTCCGAGGCTGTAAATCTTTACAGGAGCAGAAAGCCTCATCTTTCTCCCGCGGAATAGCTGGTAGTTTCGAACTGCTGACCTTGAGGTTAGCAGCCTGATTCATAACCACTATGCTACCAGAGCCATTAGAGAGATGCAAATCAAAACAACAATGAGAGATCATCTCACACCTGCATTAATAGCAAACTTAAAAAACAAACAGAAAACAGATGCTAGCAAGGGTGTGGAGAGACTGGGACGCTCCTACACTGTTGATGGGATTGTAAAATGGTGCAACCATTATGGACGCTTCCTTGAAAAGTTGGAAATGGCAATACTGTATGACCTAGCAATCCCTCAACATGGTATATAGTCTCAAGAAATAATAGTCATGAAATGGATATATATATATATATATATATATATATATATATATATACACACACCCATGTTCATTGCAGCACTCTTCATAATAGCAAAAAGATGGAGGCAGCCTAAATGCCCATCAATGGAAAAATAGATAAACGTTGGTACATACACACAATGGAATATTACACAACATTAAAGAATAATAATGAATCTGAGAAAACCTTCATAACATGGATGAATCTGCAGATACTATGTTGAGTAAAATTTGTTGTTAAGTGCTGTCAAGTTGGTTTCAACTCATAGCGACCCTGTATACGAGTCCTGGTGTGGTGCTGTGGGTTAATGCGCCAGACTGCAAAGCCATTTGAACTGCAAGGTCACCAGTTCAAACTCACCAGCTGCTCCTCGGAAACCCTATACAGGGTCCCTATGGGTTGGAATCAACTCGACGGCACTTAATAACAACATAGCATTTCTTAAAAGCTCAAGAGCAGCCATATAAGGTACAACTATTGATTTCTCCATGTCTGGAGGAAAGATGAATGAAGAAAATCAAAGACATATGGAAACAATTATTCCAATAAACCAATGAAACACTCAGCCTTAGTCTCCATAACCCTGAGACTAGAAGAACTAGATAGTGCCCAGTTACCACTACTAATTGCTCTGAAAGGAATATTAGAAGGTCCTGGATGTTGTTGTTGTTATGTGCTGTGGAGTCAGTTCCGACTCATAGCGACCCTGTACAGGGTTTCCGAGGCTGTAAATCTTTACGGGAGCAGAAAGCCTATTCTTTCTCCCGCGGAACAGCTGGTAGTTTCGAACTGCTGACCTTGCCATTCACAGTCCGATTCGTAACCACTACGCTACCAGAGGTCCTGGATAGAGTAGAGGAAAAATGTAGAACTAAAAATCATTTTTAAAGACCAGTCTTACTGGTTAGAGAGACAAGGGTGGAAACCCTGATACTATGATCCTTAGTTACTCTTCAGGTCTGGAACTGAAATCAGTCCCATGGCTCCATTTTCAGCATAACAGTAGAATGATAACACTATAGAAGTATGCATACCTTAGAATAATCAACCATTTGAGATCAAAAGGACAACATTTACCCATGGACAAAATTTAGAAGGGTTAGAAAAGAAGGAGGAATGGAAACAGAAAACACAGGGAGGAAGCGGGATAAGTCTTGTTGCATTGTAGGGATTGAAATCAATGACATGAAACAAAATGTGCATGAATCGTGGAGTCGAAAACTGATCTGCTCTGTAAACCTTTACCCAATACACAATAAGTAATAATAATAATAATTCTATTTCCTCATTTCCAGTATTTATCCCTCTCATTTCTTGGTAATCACTGCTTTGGCCAGAACTGTGAAAATAGCAGCAAATGTTATTTACTAAATAGTAGTAAGCAAGCCATTGGAGTCCTGGTGTGGTGCTGTGTGTTAATGCGCGGACTGCAAAGTCAGTTTGAACTGCAAGGTCGGTGGTTCAAGCTCACCAGGTGCTCCTCAGAAACCCTATACAGGATTGCCATGGGTCGGAACCAACTAGATGGCACTTAACAACAACAGTAACCCATTCCCATCGAGTTGATTCTGACTCATAGCAATCCTATAGAACAGAGTAGAACTATCCCATAGGTTTTCCAAGGCTGTCCTGGTGTGGTTCTGTGGTTAATGCACCAGACTGCAAAGCCGTTTGAACTGCAAGGTTGGCAGTTCAAGCTCACCAGCCACTCCTTAGAAACCCTATCCAGGGTCACTATGGGTCGGAACCGATTTGATGGCACTTAACAACAGCAACAACAATCATTATGGAAACATATTGCCACATCTTTCTCCCATGGAGTGGATGGTGGGTTCGAACCACCAACCTTCCAATTAGTGGTTGAGCTCTTAAGTACTGGGCTACCAGGGATCCTTTAAATAATTGACATTGTTGTTAAGTGCCATTGAGTCAGTTCCAACTCATAGCAACCTTGTATAGAGTTTCCTAGGAGCAGCTGGTGGGTTTGAACTGCCAACCTTGTGGTTTGCAGTTCAGTGCTGATCCTACAGCACCACACATAACAACAACATAGTTTACATTAATCACTGCTGGTGGTGGTGTGCCGTGGAGTTGGTTCCAAGTCATAGTAAACCTGCATAGTGTTGCTGAGGCTAAAGGGTATTCTTTGGACTGAAGAAAAACAACAGTAGACAATAACCTGAGATTACCATACAGGACAACACCACCCAGAACTCCATCCAGATACATTGTTGTTGTTGTTGGGTGCCGTCGAGTCTGTTCGAACTCATGGTGACCATGTATTGGGTTTCCAAGACTTTGAATCTTCAAGGAAGTAGAGGGCCTCATCTTTCTCCTGTAGAGTGGCTAGTGAGCTTAAACTGCAGACCTGGTAGTTCACAGACTAGTGCTTATCATATAGAAGTATTAAACATGAAACATAGGGAACCAGAGATATCAATTCATAATGAAGTCAACTACAAAGCATGAAGAGGAAATAGTGTAGATACAGAACTTCCAAAAGTCATGAAAGTCAAGTAGATTACAAGATAAAAAGACTTTTAAATAGGGAAAATTGTTTAAAATTTCAGGGTAATCTCAAAGAAAATTAATACGCCTGAACATAAATATTTTAAAAGAGGAAAATCAGATAGATTTAGTAAGTATTAAAACAACAGAATTAAAAATTCAAAGAAAACCCACAAACAATATAAACTCAGTGTAGAAAATTATGTGGAACAAAGAAACCAGCAGTACCACACACATAAACACAGCAAAAAGATGGCAATCAATTTATACCTATCAACTATTACACAGAATGTAAATGGATTAAATGTACCAGTCAAGAAACAGAGCAGAATGGATAAGAAAACAGGATTGTTCAATATGCTGTCTACAAGAGATACATTATAAAGATGGAGAGAACAAAAATACCCATCAATAGAATGGTTAAACAAACTTTGATACATACACACAATGAAATGCTACGCAATGTTGAAGAATAATGATAATCTGTAAAACACCTCGCAACATGGATGAATCACAAAAGGACAAATATTGTATGAGACTAATGTAAAAAGTTAAGAAAAGGGTTTTTTGATAAAAGCCATTCTATGATGGTTAAAGGGGGAAGGGGAGGTAAATTATTAATGGACTAGAGGGTTGTTGTTGTTATGTGCCGTGGAGTCGGTTCCGACTCATAGTGACCCTCTACAGGGTTTCCGAGGCTGTAAATCTGTATGGGAGCAGAAAGCTTCATCTTTCTCCCGTGGAACAGCTGGTAGTTTCAAACTGCTGACCGTCAGATTAGAAGCACGATTTGTAACCACTACGCTTCCAGAGCTCCTTGGACCAGAGGGTTGTTGTTGTTGTGAAGTGCCGTCGAGTCGGTTCCAACCCATAGTGACCCTGTATAGGGTTTCCGAGGAGCAGCTGGTGAGCTTGAACCGCTGACCTTGCAGTTCAAACGGCTTTGCAGTCTGGCACATTAACTCACAGCGCCACACCAGGACTCCATAGACACATGTTAGTATGGGTGACAGGGCAGGCAATATACAAGAAGGAGGTTAGCAGAGGAAAGATGTAGGTAGCAGGAGACACAGGAAGGAATGCAATGTTAAAGTGAATAAAGGTAAAAAAAATAATAATACTGTTAACTGTTGGATTGTGGAAGGGATTGCAATCATTTTATGAAACAAAGTATATGAGTTGTTGAATATACTGATGATCTTCTCTGTAAACCTTCACTCAATTCACAATAAACTGTTTTTAAAAAAGAAGTAAATACATACACATTCAGTCAACTGATCTTTGACAAAGGGCCAAAATTCATTAAATGGGGAAGAAATAGTCTCTTCAAAAAATGGTGCTGGCAAAACTGGAAAGCTATTTGCAGAAGAATGAAACAAGACCCATATTTCATACCATATACAAAAACAAACTCAATGTGCATTAAAAATATAAATATAAAACCTAGAACGATAAAGATCAACAATGAAAAACTAGCAACAAATCTAGCGGCTTTAATACATGGCATAAATGCACTGTGAAACACTACTAAAACCACACAAACAGAAGACAAAATAGATGACTGGGACCTCCTAAAAATTAGACACTTATGTGCATTGAAGGATTTCACCAAAAGACTGGAAAAGCCTACAGACTGGGGGAAATTTTGTTACAACAACTAATCAGACAAATGACTAATTTCTAAGTTTATAGAAAACTACAACACCTCTGGAGTCCTGGTGTGACACTGCGTGTTAATGCGCTGGACTGCAAGGTCAGTTTGAACTGCAAGGTCGGTGGTTCAAATTCAAATTCAAATTCAAGAACCCGATACCAGGTCGCTATGAGTCAGAAATAACTCAACAGCACTCAACAACAACAATACAACACCTCAACAAGAAAAAGACAAGAAATCCAATTAAAAAATGGGCACAGCACATGAATAGACATTTCACCATGTAAAATATTGAGGCAGTCTAACAAACATGAAGAAATATTCATGATTATTAGGCATTGTTGTTGTGTGCCATTGAGTCGGTTCTGACTCATAGCAACCCTGTATAAGGTTTCTGAGGAGTAGCTGGTGAGTTGGAACCGCTGACCTTGTAGTTCAAGTCGACCTTGAGGTCAAGTATTTATCCTATGGCACCACACCAGGACATTAGGCATTAGAGAGATGCTAATCAAACAACAATGAAATACCATCTCCCACCAGCATTAATAGAAAAGTTTAAAAAAAGGAAAAGAAAACAAATGCTGGCGAGGATGGAGAGACTGGGACCCTCGTACATTGCTGATTGTTTTTATTAAGCTGTCGAGTCAGTTCCGAACATTGCTGGTAGAATTGTGAAACAGTTCAACCACTGTAGGAACTAGTATGGGCTTCCTCAGAAAGTTGGAAATACAAATACTTTATGACTCAGCAACCTCTCTGTTGCTGTTGTTAAGTGCTATCAAGTTGATTCCAAACCTATAGCAACCCTATACAGGGTTTCCGAGGAGCAGCTGGTGAGCTTGAACTGCCGGCCTTGCAGTTCAAATGGCTTTGCAGTCTGGCGCATTAACCCACAGCGCTACACCAGGACTCCAGCAACCCCTCTACTTGGTATGTATCCACAAGAAATAAGAGCCAGGATATAAGTAGATATATGCACATCAAGTTCATTGCAGTACTATTCACATTAGCAAAAAAATGGAGACAGCCTAAATGCCCATTAGTGGATATAATAGTAATGATTACACCACAGGATAAACAAACTTTGGTACATACACACAATGGAATACTATGCAACGTTGAAGAATAATGATGAATCTGTGAAATACTTCATAACATGGATGAACCTGGAGGACATTATGCTTAGTGAAATTAGTCAATCAGAAAAGGACAAATATTATATGAAACCACTATTGTAAGAACTCAAGAAAAGGGTTTCATACTAAAAGAAACATTCCTTGAGGATTACCAAGGGTTGAAGGGAAGAAAGAGTAATTCTCTGGCTAGTGTTAACTCGGGTGATGGGGAGGGTAATATGTAAGAATGGGGAGGGAAATATACAAGAAGAGGGAGGCTGGCAGAAGATAGGTGAAGATACAGGTAGGCATGCAAGGACTAAAGGGAATAGAGGTGAATAGTGATATATACACAACCTTGGAACAACTGTATTCTGCGGGTAGGTACATGGACAGAGACACAGGCTGAATGGGTATTGGAGGAAGAATGGGAGTATATCCACAAATAAATAAGAGTTTTAAAGGATATTTATACAAACACAAATATGAATGTGGTGGAGCATATAGCAAGAAAATGGTTTAAACTTCTTAGATATTATCAAACATCTTAAGGCAATAACTTGCTGGGCTGGGAGCTCAGGATCATAGTCTCAGGGGACACCATGGTCAATTGACATAACTTAGTCCACAAAGAAAATGTTCTATATCCTACTTTGGTGAGTACTGTCTTAAAGCTCATAAGCGTTCATCTAAAGGAGCACAGTGGTTATGAATTGGGCTGCGAATCGCAAGGTCAGCAGTTTGAAACTACCAGCTGCTCCGTGGGAGAAAGATGAGGCTTTCTGCTCTCGTAAAGATTTTCAGCTTCGGAAACCCTGTTCAGGGTTGCTATGGATCAAAACCGACTCAACGGTACTTAACAACAACAAAGAGCAGCTATTGGTTTCTCCATGTGTGGAAGAAAGAAGAGTGATAAGAATTGAAGCTGCTCAGAAGCAATTAGTCTCTACAACCCTGAGACCAGAAGAACTAGAAGGTGCCTGGCTACCAGTACCAAGTGCTCTGAAAGGGATCACATTAGAAGGTTCTGGATAGGGTCGCAGAAAATATGGAACAAAATTAAAACTTAGTTTTTTTTTCTAATTAAATGTTTTTATTTTGCATTGAGTGAAAGTTTACAGGGCACATCATCAGCTTCACATTCAACCATTCATATAGCTTGTTTCATTACATAGATTATTATCCCCTCCATATATCATCA